>NW_027520336.1:0-137951 GCF_051991245.1 Festucalex cinctus
TGGTTTAGATTTGACAGCCATAATCAGCAATTGTGTACATTTGAGCTGAATGTGTCAAAATCTTAAAAATTAACAGGTGCCCAAGCAATTTCATGCTAGAATCATCATCCGGATGCCAAAATAAACTAAATACAGCAAAAGATTTGAGTGCACAACGTTTGGTTTAGGTTTGACAGCCATAATCACCTTTTTATTGCTTTAAATGCGTTTTTAGCGCATGATTGTACATTTGAGCTGAATGTGTCAAAATCTTAAAAATTAACAGGTGCCCAAGCAATTTCATGCTAGAATCATCATCCGGATGCCAAAATAAACTAAATACAGCAAAATATTTGAGTGCACAACGTTTGGTTTAGATTTGACAGCCATAATCAGCAATTGTGTACATTTGAGCTGAATGTGTCAAAATCTTAAAAATTAACAGGTGCCCAAGCAATTTCATGCTAGAATCATCATCCGGAGGCCAAAATAAACTAAATACAGCAAAAGATTTGAGTGCACAACGTTTGGTTTAGATTTGACAGCCATAATCAGCAATTGTGTACATTTGAGCTGAATGTGTCAAAATCTTAAAAATTAACAGGTGCCCAAGCAATTTCATGCTAGAATCATCATCCGGATGCCAAAATAAACTAAATACAGCAAAAGATTTGAGTGCACAACGTTTGGTTTAGGTTTGACAGCCATAATCACCTTTTTATTGCTTTAAATGCGTTTTTAGCGCATGATTGTACATTTGAGCTGAATGTGTCAAAATCTTAAAAATTAACAGGTGCCCAAGCAATTTCATGCGAGAATCATCATCCGGATGCCAAAATAAACTAAATACAGCAAAAGATTTGAGTGCACAACGTTTGGTTTAGGTTTGACAGCCATAATCACCTTTTTATTGCTTTAAATGCGTTTTTAGCGCATGATTGTACATTTGAGCTGAATGTGTCAAAATCTTAAAAATTAACAGGTGCCCAAGCAATTTCATGCTAGAATCATCATCCGGATGCCAAAATAAACTAAATACAGCAAAAGATTTGAGTGCACAACGTTTGGTTTAGATTTAACAGCCATAATCAGCAATTGTGTACATTTGAGCTGAATGTGTCAAAATCTTAAAAATTAACAGGTGCCCAAGCAATTTCATGCTAGAATCATCATCCGGATGCCAAAATAAACTAAATACAGCAAAAGATTTCAGTGCACAACGTTTGGTTTAGGTTTGACAGCCATA
This sequence comes from Festucalex cinctus, assembly GCF_051991245.1. NCBI lineage: Eukaryota > Metazoa > Chordata > Actinopteri > Syngnathiformes > Syngnathidae > Festucalex > Festucalex cinctus. The sequence goes on from NW_027520336.1 coordinate 1,226, forward strand.
ATCACCTTTTTATTGCTTTAAATGCGTTTTTAGCGCATGATTGTACATTTGAGCTGAATGTGTCAAAATCTTAAAAATTAACAGGTGCCCAAGCCATTTCATGCTAGAATCATCATCCGGATGCCAAAATAAACTAAATACAGCAAAAGATTTGAGTGCACAACGTTTGGTTTAGATTTGACAGCCATAATCAGCAATTGTGTACATTTGAGCTGAATGTGTCAAAATCTTAAAAATTAACAGGTGCCCAAGCAATTTCATGCTAGAATCATCATCCGGATGCCAAAATAAACTAAATACAGCAAAAGATTTGAGTGCACAACGTTTGGTTTAGGTTTGACAGCCATAATCACCTTTTTATTGCTTTAAATGCGTTTTTAGCGCATGATTGTACATTTGAGCTGAATGTGTCAAAATCTTAAAAATTAACAGGTGCCCAAGCCATTTCATGCTAGAATCATCATCCGGATGCCAAAATAAACTAAATACAGCAAAAGATTTGAGTGCACAACGTTTGGTTTAGATTTGACAGCCATAATCAGCAATTGTGTACATTTGAGCTGAATGTGTCAAAATCTTAAAAATTAACAGGTGCCCAAGCAATTTCATGCTAGAATCATCATCCGGATGCCAAAATAAACTAAATACAGCAAAAGATTTGAGTGCACAACGTTTGGTTTAGGTTTGACAGCCATAATCACCTTTTTATTGCTTTAAATGCGTTTTTAGCGCATGATTGTACATTTGAGCTGAATGTGTCAAAATCTTAAAAATTAACAGGTGCCCAAGCAATTTCATGCTAGAATCATCATCCGGATGCCAAAATAAACTAAATACAGCAAAAGATTTGAGTGCACAGCGTTTGGTTTAGATTTGACAGCCATAATCAGCAATTGTGTACATTTGAGCTGAATGTGTCAAAATCTTAAAAATTAACAGGTGCCCAAGCAATTTCATGCTAGAATCATCATCCGGATGCCAAAATAAACTAAATACAGCAAAAGATTTGAGTGCACAACGTTTGGTTTAGGTTTGACAGCCATAATCACCTTTTTATTGCTTTAAATGCGTTTTTAGCGCATGATTGTACATTTGAGGTGAATGTGTCAAAATCTTAAAAATTAACAGGTGCCCAAGCAATTTCATGCTAGAATCATCATCCGGATGCCAAAATAAACTAAATACAGCAAAAGATTTGAGTGCACAACGTTTGGTTTAGGTTTGACAGCCATAATCACCTTTTTATTGCTTTAAATGCGTTTTTAGCGCATGATTGTACATTTGAGCTGAATGTGTCAAAATCTTAAAAATTAACAGGTGCCCAAGCAATTTCATGCTAGAATCATCATCCGGATGCCAAAATAAACTAAATACAGCAAAAGATTTGAGTGCACAACGTTTGGTTTAGATTTGACAGCCATAATCAGCAATTGTGTACATTTGAGGTGAATGTGTCGAAATCTTAAAAATTAACAGGTGCCCAAGCAATTTCATGCTAGAATCATCATCCGGATGCCAAAATAAACTAAATACAGCAAAAGATTTCAGTGCACAACGTTTGGTTTAGGTTTGACAGCCATAATCACCTTTTTATTGCTTTAAATGCGTTTTTAGCGCATGATTGTACATTTGAGCTGAATGTGTCAAAATCTTAAAAATTAACAGGTGCCCAAGCCATTTCATGCTAGAATCATCATCCGGATGCCAAAATAAACTAAATACAGCAAAAGATTTGAGTGCACAACGTTTGGTTTAGATTTGACAGCCATAATCAGCAATTGTGTACATTTGAGCTGAATGTGTCAAAATCTTAAAAATTAACAGGTGCCCAAGCAATTTCATGCTAGAATCATCATCCGGATGCCAAAATAAACTAAATACAGCAAAAGATTTGAGTGCACAACGTTTGGTTTAGGTTTGACAGCCATAATCACCTTTTTATTGCTTTAAATGCGTTTTTAGCGCATGATTGTACATTTGAGCTGAATGTGTCAAAATCTTAAAAATTAACAGGTGCCCAAGCAATTTCATGCTAGAATCATCATCCGGATGCCAAAATAAACTAAATACAGCAAAAGATTTGAGTGCACAGCGTTTGGTTTAGATTTGACAGCCATAATCAGCAATTGTGTACATTTGAGCTGAATGTGTCAAAATCTTAAAAATTAACAGGTGCCCAAGCAATTTCATGCTAGAATCATCATCCGGATGCCAAAATAAACTAAATACAGCAAAAGATTTGAGTGCACAACGTTTGGTTTAGGTTTGACAGCCATAATCACCTTTTTATTGCTTTAAATGCGTTTTTAGCGCATGATTGTACATTTGAGCTGAATGTGTCAAAATCTTAAAAATTAACAGGTGCCCAAGCAATTTCATGCTAGAATCATCATCCGGATGCCAAAATAAACTAAATACAGCAAAAGATTTGAGTGCACAACGTTTGGTTTAGATTTGACAGCCATAATCAGCAATTGTGTACATTTGAGCTGAATGTGTCAAAATCTTAAAAATTAACAGGTGCCCAAGCAATTTCATGCGAGAATCATCATCCGGATGCCAAAATAAACTAAATACAGCAAAAGATTTGAGTGCACAACGTTTGGTTTAGGTTTGACAGCCATAATCACCTTTTTATTGCTTTAAATGCGTTTTTAGCGCATGATTGTACATTTGAGCTGAATGTGTCAAAATCATAAAAATTAACAGGTGCCCAAGCAATTTCATGCTAGAATCATCATCCGGATGCCAAAATAAACTAAATACAGCAAAAGATTTGAGTGCACAACGTTTGGTTTAGATTTGACAGCCATAATCAGCAATTGTGTACATTTGAGGTGAATGTGTCAAAATCTTAAAAATTAACAGGTGCCCAAGCAATTTCATGCTAGAATCATCATCCGGATGCCAAAATAAACTAAATACAGCAAAAGATTTGAGTGCACAACGTTTGGTTTAGATTTGACAGCCATAATCAGCAATTGTGTACATTTGAGCTGAATGTGTCAAAATCTTAAAAATTAACAGGTGCCCAAGCAATTTCATGCTAGAATCATCATCCGGATGCCAAAATAAACTAAATACAGCAAAAGATTTGAGTGCACAACGTTTGGTTTAGGTTTGACAGCCATAATCACCTTTTTATTGCTTTAAATGCGTTTTTAGCGCATGATTGTACATTTGAGATGAATGTGTCAAAATCTTAAAAATTAACAGGTGCCCAAGCAATTTCATGCTAGAATCATCATCCGGATGCCAAAATAAACTAAATACAGCAAAAGATTTGAGTGCACAACGTTTGGTTTAGATTTGACAGCCATAATCAGCAATTGTGTACATTTGAGGTGAATGTGTCAAAATCTTAAAAATTAACAGGTGCCCAAGCAATTTCATGCTAGAATCATCATCCGGATGCCAAAATAAACTAAATACAGCAAAAGATTTGAGTGCACAACGTTTGGTTTAGGTTTGACAGCCATAATCACCTTTTTATTGCTTTAAATTCGTTTTTAGCGCATGATTGTACATTTGAGCTGAATGTGTCAAAATCTTAAAAATTAACAGGTGCCCAAGCCATTTCATGCTAGAATCATCATCCGGATGCCAAAATAAACTAAATACAGCAAAATATTTGAGTGCACAACGTTTGGTTTAGATTTGACAGCCATAATCAGCAATTGTGTACATTTGAGCTGAATGTGTCAAAATCTTAAAAATTAACAGGTGCCCAAGCAATTTCATGCTAGAATCATCATCCGGAGGCCAAAATAAACTAAATACAGCAAAAGATTTGAGTGCACAACGTTTGGTTTAGATTTGACAGCCATAATCAGCAATTGTGTACATTTGAGCTGAATGTGTCAAAATCTTAAAAATTAACAGGTGCCCAAGCAATTTCATGCTAGAATCATCATCCGGATGCCAAAATAAACTAAATACAGCAAAAGATTTGAGTGCACAACGTTTGGTTTAGATTTGACAGCCATAATCAGCAATTGTGTACATTTGAGCTGAATGTGTCAAAATCTTAAAAATTAACAGGTGCCCAAGCAATTTCATGCGAGAATCATCATCCGGATGCCAAAATAAACTAAATACAGCAAAAGATTTGAGTGCACAACGTTTGGTTTAGGTTTGACAGCCATAATCACCTTTTTATTGCTTTAAATGCGTTTTTAGCGCATGATTGTACATTTGAGCTGAATGTGTCAAAATCTTAAAAATTAACAGGTGCCCAAGCAATTTCATGCTAGAATCATCATCCGGATGCCAAAATAAACTAAATACAGCAAAAGATTTGAGTGCACAACGTTTGGTTTAGATTTAACAGCCATAATCAGCAATTGTGTACATTTGAGCTGAATGTGTCAAAATCTTAAAAATTAACAGGTGCCCAAGCAATTTCATGCTAGAATCATCATCCGGATGCCAAAATAAACTAAATACAGCAAAAGATTTCAGTGCACAACGTTTGGTTTAGGTTTGACAGCCATAATCACCTTTTTATTGCTTTAAATGCGTTTTTAGCGCATGATTGTACATTTGAGCTGAATGTGTCAAAATCTTAAAAATTAACAGGTGCCCAAGCCATTTCATGCTAGAATCATCATCCGGATACCAAAATAAACTAAATACAGCAAAAGATTTGAGTGCACAACGTTTGGTTTAGATTTGACAGCCATAATCAGCAATTGTGTACATTTGAGCTGAATGTGTCAAAATCTTAAAAATTAACAGGTGCCCAAGCAATTTCATGCTAGAATCATCATCCGGATGCCAAAATAAACTAAATACAGCAAAAGATTTGAGTGCACAACGTTTGGTTTAGATTTGACAGCCATAATCAGCAATTGTGTACATTTGAGCTGAATGTGTCAAAATCTTAAAAATTAACAGGTGCCCAAGCAATTTCATGCTAGAATCATCATCCGGATGCCAAAATAAACTAAATACAGCAAAAGATTTGAGTGCACAACGTTTGGTTTAGGTTTGACAGCCATAATCACCTTTTTATTGCTTTAAATGCGTTTTTAGCGCATGATTGTACATTTGAGCTGAATGTGTCAAAATCTTAAAAATTAACAGGTGCCCAAGCCATTTCATGCTAGAATCATCATCCGGATGCCAAAATAAACTAAATACAGCAAAAGATTTGAGTGCACAACGTTTGGTTTAGATTTGACAGCCATAATCAGCAATTGTGTACATTTGAGCTGAATGTGTCAAAATCTTAAAAATTAACAGGTGCCCAAGCAATTTCATGCTAGAATCATCATCCGGATGCCAAAATAAACTAAATACAGCAAAAGATTTGAGTGCACAACGTTTGGTTTAGGTTTGACAGCCATAATCACCTTTTTATTGCTTTAAATGCGTTTTTAGCGCATGATTGTACATTTGAGCTGAATGTGTCAAAATCTTAAAAATTAACAGGTGCCCAAGCAATTTCATGCTAGAATCATCATCCGGATGCCAAAATAAACTAAATACAGCAAAAGATTTGAGTGCACAGCGTTTGGTTTAGATTTGACAGCCATAATCAGCAATTGTGTACATTTGAGCTGAATGTGTCAAAATCTTAAAAATTAACAGGTGCCCAAGCAATTTCATGCTAGAATCATCATCCGGATGCCAAAATAAACTAAATACAGCAAAAGATTTGAGTGCACAACGTTTGGTTTAGGTTTGACAGCCATAATCACCTTTTTATTGCTTTAAATGCGTTTTTAGCGCATGATTGTACATTTGAGGTGAATGTGTCAAAATCTTAAAAATTAACAGGTGCCCAAGCAATTTCATGCTAGAATCATCATCCGGATGCCAAAATAAACTAAATACAGCAAAAGATTTGAGTGCACAACGTTTGGTTTAGGTTTGACAGCCATAATCACCTTTTTATTGCTTTAAATGCGTTTTTAGCGCATGATTGTACATTTGAGCTGAATGTGTCAAAATCTTAAAAATTAACAGGTGCCCAAGCAATTTCATGCTAGAATCATCATCCGGATGCCAAAATAAACTAAATACAGCAAAAGATTTGAGTGCACAACGTTTGGTTTAGATTTGACAGCCATAATCAGCAATTGTGTACATTTGAGGTGAATGTGTCGAAATCTTAAAAATTAACAGGTGCCCAAGCAATTTCATGCTAGAATCATCATCCGGATGCCAAAATAAACTAAATACAGCAAAAGATTTCAGTGCACAACGTTTGGTTTAGGTTTGACAGCCATAATCACCTTTTTATTGCTTTAAATGCGTTTTTAGCGCATGATTGTACATTTGAGCTGAATGTGTCAAAATCTTAAAAATTAACAGGTGCCCAAGCCATTTCATGCTAGAATCATCATCCGGATGCCAAAATAAACTAAATACAGCAAAAGATTTGAGTGCACAACGTTTGGTTTAGATTTGACAGCCATAATCAGCAATTGTGTACATTTGAGCTGAATGTGTCAAAATCTTAAAAATTAACAGGTGCCCAAGCAATTTCATGCTAGAATCATCATCCGGATGCCAAAATAAACTAAATACAGCAAAAGATTTGAGTGCACAACGTTTGGTTTAGGTTTGACAGCCATAATCACCTTTTTATTGCTTTAAATGCGTTTTTAGCGCATGATTGTACATTTGAGCTGAATGTGTCAAAATCTTAAAAATTAACAGGTGCCCAAGCAATTTCATGCTAGAATCATCATCCGGATGCCAAAATAAACTAAATACAGCAAAAGATTTGAGTGCACAGCGTTTGGTTTAGATTTGACAGCCATAATCAGCAATTGTGTACATTTGAGCTGAATGTGTCAAAATCTTAAAAATTAACAGGTGCCCAAGCAATTTCATGCTAGAATCATCATCCGGATGCCAAAATAAACTAAATACAGCAAAAGATTTGAGTGCACAACGTTTGGTTTAGGTTTGACAGCCATAATCACCTTTTTATTGCTTTAAATGCGTTTTTAGCGCATGATTGTACATTTGAGCTGAATGTGTCAAAATCTTAAAAATTAACAGGTGCCCAAGCAATTTCATGCTAGAATCATCATCCGGATGCCAAAATAAACTAAATACAGCAAAAGATTTGAGTGCACAACGTTTGGTTTAGATTTGACAGCCATAATCAGCAATTGTGTACATTTGAGCTGAATGTGTCAAAATCTTAAAAATTAACAGGTGCCCAAGCAATTTCATGCGAGAATCATCATCCGGATGCCAAAATAAACTAAATACAGCAAAAGATTTGAGTGCACAACGTTTGGTTTAGGTTTGACAGCCATAATCACCTTTTTATTGCTTTAAATGCGTTTTTAGCGCATGATTGTACATTTGAGCTGAATGTGTCAAAATCATAAAAATTAACAGGTGCCCAAGCAATTTCATGCTAGAATCATCATCCGGATGCCAAAATAAACTAAATACAGCAAAAGATTTGAGTGCACAACGTTTGGTTTAGATTTGACAGCCATAATCAGCAATTGTGTACATTTGAGGTGAATGTGTCAAAATCTTAAAAATTAACAGGTGCCCAAGCAATTTCATGCTAGAATCATCATCCGGATGCCAAAATAAACTAAATACAGCAAAAGATTTGAGTGCACAACGTTTGGTTTAGATTTGACAGCCATAATCAGCAATTGTGTACATTTGAGCTGAATGTGTCAAAATCTTAAAAATTAACAGGTGCCCAAGCAATTTCATGCTAGAATCATCATCCGGATGCCAAAATAAACTAAATACAGCAAAAGATTTGAGTGCACAACGTTTGGTTTAGGTTTGACAGCCATAATCACCTTTTTATTGCTTTAAATGCGTTTTTAGCGCATGATTGTACATTTGAGATGAATGTGTCAAAATCTTAAAAATTAACAGGTGCCCAAGCAATTTCATGCTAGAATCATCATCCGGATGCCAAAATAAACTAAATACAGCAAAAGATTTGAGTGCACAACGTTTGGTTTAGATTTGACAGCCATAATCAGCAATTGTGTACATTTGAGGTGAATGTGTCAAAATCTTAAAAATTAACAGGTGCCCAAGCAATTTCATGCTAGAATCATCATCCGGATGCCAAAATAAACTAAATACAGCAAAAGATTTGAGTGCACAACGTTTGGTTTAGGTTTGACAGCCATAATCACCTTTTTATTGCTTTAAATTCGTTTTTAGCGCATGATTGTACATTTGAGCTGAATGTGTCAAAATCTTAAAAATTAACAGGTGCCCAAGCCATTTCATGCTAGAATCATCATCCGGATGCCAAAATAAACTAAATACAGCAAAATATTTGAGTGCACAACGTTTGGTTTAGATTTGACAGCCATAATCAGCAATTGTGTACATTTGAGCTGAATGTGTCAAAATCTTAAAAATTAACAGGTGCCCAAGCAATTTCATGCTAGAATCATCATCCGGAGGCCAAAATAAACTAAATACAGCAAAAGATTTGAGTGCACAACGTTTGGTTTAGATTTGACAGCCATAATCAGCAATTGTGTACATTTGAGCTGAATGTGTCAAAATCTTAAAAATTAACAGGTGCCCAAGCAATTTCATGCTAGAATCATCATCCGGATGCCAAAATAAACTAAATACAGCAAAAGATTTGAGTGCACAACGTTTGGTTTAGATTTGACAGCCATAATCAGCAATTGTGTACATTTGAGCTGAATGTGTCAAAATCTTAAAAATTAACAGGTGCCCAAGCAATTTCATGCGAGAATCATCATCCGGATGCCAAAATAAACTAAATACAGCAAAAGATTTGAGTGCACAACGTTTGGTTTAGGTTTGACAGCCATAATCACCTTTTTATTGCTTTAAATGCGTTTTTAGCGCATGATTGTACATTTGAGCTGAATGTGTCAAAATCTTAAAAATTAACAGGTGCCCAAGCAATTTCATGCTAGAATCATCATCCGGATGCCAAAATAAACTAAATACAGCAAAAGATTTGAGTGCACAACGTTTGGTTTAGATTTAACAGCCATAATCAGCAATTGTGTACATTTGAGCTGAATGTGTCAAAATCTTAAAAATTAACAGGTGCCCAAGCAATTTCATGCTAGAATCATCATCCGGATGCCAAAATAAACTAAATACAGCAAAAGATTTCAGTGCACAACGTTTGGTTTAGGTTTGACAGCCATAATCACCTTTTTATTGCTTTAAATGCGTTTTTAGCGCATGATTGTACATTTGAGCTGAATGTGTCAAAATCTTAAAAATTAACAGGTGCCCAAGCCATTTCATGCTAGAATCATCATCCGGATACCAAAATAAACTAAATACAGCAAAAGATTTGAGTGCACAACGTTTGGTTTAGATTTGACAGCCATAATCAGCAATTGTGTACATTTGAGCTGAATGTGTCAAAATCTTAAAAATTAACAGGTGCCCAAGCAATTTCATGCTAGAATCATCATCCGGATGCCAAAATAAACTAAATACAGCAAAAGATTTGAGTGCACAACGTTTGGTTTAGGTTTGACAGCCATAATCACCTTTTTATTGCTTTAAATGCGTTTTTAGCGCATGATTGTACATTTGAGCTGAATGTGTCAAAATCTTAAAAATTAACAGGTGCCCAAGCCATTTCATGCTAGAATCATCATCCGGATGCCAAAATAAACTAAATACAGCAAAAGATTTGAGTGCACAACGTTTGGTTTAGATTTGACAGCCATAATCAGCAATTGTGTACATTTGAGCTGAATGTGTCAAAATCTTAAAAATTAACAGGTGCCCAAGCAATTTCATGCTAGAATCATCATCCGGATGCCAAAATAAACTAAATACAGCAAAAGATTTGAGTGCACAACGTTTGGTTTAGGTTTGACAGCCATAATCACCTTTTTATTGCTTTAAATGCGTTTTTAGCGCATGATTGTACATTTGAGCTGAATGTGTCAAAATCTTAAAAATTAACAGGTGCCCAAGCAATTTCATGCTAGAATCATCATCCGGATGCCAAAATAAACTAAATACAGCAAAAGATTTGAGTGCACAGCGTTTGGTTTAGATTTGACAGCCATAATCAGCAATTGTGTACATTTGAGCTGAATGTGTCAAAATCTTAAAAATTAACAGGTGCCCAAGCAATTTCATGCTAGAATCATCATCCGGATGCCAAAATAAACTAAATACAGCAAAAGATTTGAGTGCACAACGTTTGGTTTAGGTTTGACAGCCATAATCACCTTTTTATTGCTTTAAATGCGTTTTTAGCGCATGATTGTACATTTGAGCTGAATGTGTCAAAATCTTAAAAATTAACAGGTGCCCAAGCCATTTCATGCTAGAATCATCATCCGGATGCCAAAATAAACTAAATACAGCAAAAGATTTGAGTGCACAACGTTTGGTTTAGATTTGACAGCCATAATCAGCAATTGTGTACATTTGAGCTGAATGTGTCAAAATCTTAAAAATTAACAGGTGCCCAAGCAATTTCATGCTAGAATCATCATCCGGATGCCAAAATAAACTAAATACAGCAAAAGATTTGAGTGCACAACGTTTGGTTTAGGTTTGACAGCCATAATCACCTTTTTATTGCTTTAAATGCGTTTTTAGCGCATGATTGTACATTTGAGCTGAATGTGTCAAAATCTTAAAAATTAACAGGTGCCCAAGCAATTTCATGCTAGAATCATCATCCGGATGCCAAAATAAACTAAATACAGCAAAAGATTTGAGTGCACAGCGTTTGGTTTAGATTTGACAGCCATAATCAGCAATTGTGTACATTTGAGCTGAATGTGTCAAAATCTTAAAAATTAACAGGTGCCCAAGCAATTTCATGCTAGAATCATCATCCGGATGCCAAAATAAACTAAATACAGCAAAAGATTTGAGTGCACAACGTTTGGTTTAGGTTTGACAGCCATAATCACCTTTTTATTGCTTTAAATGCGTTTTTAGCGCATGATTGTACATTTGAGCTGAATGTGTCAAAATCTTAAAAATTAACAGGTGCCCAAGCAATTTCATGCTAGAATCATCATCCGGATGCCAAAATAAACTAAATACAGCAAAATATTTGAGTGCACAACGTTTGGTTTAGATTTGACAGCCATAATCAGCAATTGTGTACATTTGAGCTGAATGTGTCAAAATCTTAAAAATTAACAGGTGCCCAAGCAATTTCATGCGAGAATCATCATCCGGATGCCAAAATAAACTAAATACAGCAAAAGATTTGAGTGCACAACGTTTGGTTTAGGTTTGACAGCCATAATCACCTTTTTATTGCTTTAAATGCGTTTTTAGCGCATGATTGTACATTTGAGCTGAATGTGTCAAAATCATAAAAATTAACAGGTGCCCAAGCAATTTCATGCTAGAATCATCATCCGGATGCCAAAATAAACTAAATACAGCAAAAGATTTGAGTGCACAACGTTTGGTTTAGATTTGACAGCCATAATCAGCAATTGTGTACATTTGAGGTGAATGTGTCAAAATCTTAAAAATTAACAGGTGCCCAAGCAATTTCATGCTAGAATCATCATCCGGATGCCAAAATAAACTAAATACAGCAAAAGATTTGAGTGCACAACGTTTGGTTTAGATTTGACAGCCATAATCAGCAATTGTGTACATTTGAGCTGAATGTGTCAAAATCTTAAAAATTAACAGGTGCCCAAGCAATTTCATGCTAGAATCATCATCCGGATGCCAAAATAAACTAAATACAGCAAAAGATTTGAGTGCACAACGTTTGGTTTAGGTTTGACAGCCATAATCACCTTTTTATTGCTTTAAATGCGTTTTTAGCGCATGATTGTACATTTGAGATGAATGTGTCAAAATCTTAAAAATTAACAGGTGCCCAAGCAATTTCATGCTAGAATCATCATCCGGATGCCAAAATAAACTAAATACAGCAAAAGATTTGAGTGCACAACGTTTGGTTTAGGTTTGACAGCCATAATCACCTTTTTATTGCTTTAAATTCGTTTTTAGCGCATGATTGTACATTTGAGCTGAATGTGTCAAAATCTTAAAAATTAACAGGTGCCCAAGCCATTTCATGCTAGAATCATCATCCGGATGCCAAAATAAACTAAATACAGCAAAAGATTTGAGTGCACAACGTTTGGTTTAGATTTGACAGCCATAATCAGCAATTGTGTACATTTGAGCTGAATGTGTCAAAATCTTAAAAATTAACAGGTGCCCAAGCAATTTCATGCTAGAATCATCATCCGGATGCCAAAATAAACTAAATACAGCAAAAGATTTGAGTGCACAACGTTTGGTTTAGGTTTGACAGCCATAATCACCTTTTTATTGCTTTAAATGCGTTTTTAGCGCATGATTGTACATTTGAGGTGAATGTGTCAAAATCTTAAAAATTAACAGGTGCCCAAGCAATTTCATGCTAGAATCATCATCCGGATGCCAAAATAAACTAAATACAGCAAAAGATTTGAGTGCACAACGTTTGGTTTAGGTTTGACAGCCATAATCACCTTTTTATTGCTTTAAATGCGTTTTTAGCGCATGATTGTACATTTGAGCTGAATGTGTCAAAATCTTAAAAATTAACAGGTGCCCAAGCAATTTCATGCTAGAATCATCATCCGGATGCCAAAATAAACTAAATACAGCAAAAGATTTGAGTGCACAACGTTTGGTTTAGATTTGACAGCCATAATCAGCAATTGTGTACATTTGAGCTGAATGTGTCAAAATCTTAAAAATTAACAGGTGCCCAAGCAATTTCATGCTAGAATCATCATCCGGATGCCAAAATAAACTAAATACAGCAAAAGATTTGAGTGCACAACGTTTGGTTTAGGTTTGACAGCCATAATCACCTTTTTATTGCTTTAAATTCGTTTTTAGCGCATGATTGTACATTTGAGCTGAATGTGTCAAAATCTTAAAAATTAACAGGTGCCCAAGCCATTTCATGCTAGAATCATCATCCGGATGCCAAAATAAACTAAATACAGCAAAAGATTTGAGTGCACAACGTTTGGTTTAGGTTTGACAGCCATAATCACCTTTTTATTGCTTTAAATGCGTTTTTAGCGCATGATTGTACATTTGAGCTGAATGTGTCAAAATCTTAAAAATTAACAGGTGCCCAAGCAATTTCATGCTAGAATCATCATCCGGATGCCAAAATAAACTAAATACAGCAAAAGATTTGAGTGCACAACGTTTGGTTTAGATTTGACAGCCATAATCAGCAATTGTGTACATTTGAGCTGAATGTGTCAAAATCTTAAAAATTAACAGGTGCCCAAGCAATTTCATGCGAGAATCATCATCCGGATGCCAAAATAAACTAAATACAGCAAAAGATTTGAGTGCACAACGTTTGGTTTAGGTTTGACAGCCATAATCACCTTTTTATTGCTTTAAATGCGTTTTTAGCGCATGATTGTACATTTGAGCTGAATGTGTCAAAATCTTAAAAATTAACAGGTGCCCAAGCAATTTCATGCTAGAATCATCATCCGGATGCCAAAATAAACTAAATACAGCAAAAGATTTGAGTGCACAACGTTTGGTTTAGATTTGACAGCCATAATCAGCAATTGTGTACATTTGAGGTGAATGTGTCAAAATCTTAAAAATTAACAGGTGCCCAAGCAATTTCATGCTAGAATCATCATCCGGATGCCAAAATAAACTAAATACAGCAAAAGATTTCAGTGCACAACGTTTGGTTTAGGTTTGACAGCCATAATCACCTTTTTATTGCTTTAAATGCGTTTTTAGCGCATGATTGTACATTTGAGCTGAATGTGTCAAAATCTTAAAAATTAACAGGTGCCCAAGCCATTTCATGCTAGAATCATCATCCGGATGCCAAAATAAACTAAATACAGCAAAAGATTTGAGTGCACAACGTTTGGTTTAGATTTGACAGCCATAATCAGCAATTGTGTACATTTGAGCTGAATGTGTCAAAATCTTAAAAATTAACAGGTGCCCAAGCAATTTCATGCTAGAATCATCATCCGGATGCCAAAATAAACTAAATACAGCAAAAGATTTGAGTGCACAACGTTTGGTTTAGGTTTGACAGCCATAATCACCTTTTTATTGCTTTAAATTCGTTTTTAGCGCATGATTGTACATTTGAGCTGAATGTGTCAAAATCTTAAAAATTAACAGGTGCCCAAGCCATTTCATGCTAGAATCATCATCCGGATGCCAAAATAAACTAAATACAGCAAAAGATTTGAGTGCACAACGTTTGGTTTAGATTTGACAGCCATAATCAGCAATTGTGTACATTTGAGCTGAATGTGTCAAAATCTTAAAAATTAACAGGTGCCCAAGCAATTTCATGCTAGGAATCATCATCCGGATGCCAAAATAAAACTAAATACAGCAAAAGATTTGAGTGCACAACGTTTGGTTTAGGTTTGACAGCCATAATCACCTTTTTATTGCTTTAAATGCGTTTTTAGCGCATGATTGTACATTTGAGCTGAATGTGTCAAAATCTTAAAAATTAACAGGTGCCCAAGCAATTTCATGCTAGAATCATCATCCGGATGCCAAAATAAACTAAATACAGCAAAAGATTTGAGTGCACAACGTTTGGTTTAGATTTGACAGCCATAATCAGCAATTGTGTACATTTGAGCTGAATGTGTCAAAATCTTAAAAATTAACAGGTGCCCAAGCAATTTCATGCTAGAATCATCATCCGGATGCCAAAATAAACTAAATACAGCAAAAGATTTCAGTGCACAACGTTTGGTTTAGGTTTGACAGCCATAATCACCTTTTTATTGCTTTAAATGCGTTTTTAGCGCATGATTGTACATTTGAGCTGAATGTGTCAAAATCTTAAAAATTAACAGGTGCCCAAGCCATTTCATGCTAGAATCATCATCCGGATGCCAAAATAAACTAAATACAGCAAAAGATTTGAGTGCACAACGTTTGGTTTAGATTTGACAGCCATAATCAGCAATTGTGTACATTTGAGCTGAATGTGTCAAAATCTTAAAAATTAACAGGTGCCCAAGCAATTTCATGCTAGAATCATCATCCGGATGCCAAAATAAACTAAATACAGCAAAAGATTTGAGTGCACAACGTTTGGTTTAGGTTTGACAGCCATAATCACCTTTTTATTGCTTTAAATGCGTTTTTAGCGCATGATTGTACATTTGAGGTGAATGTGTCAAAATCTTAAAAATTAACAGGTGCCCAAGCAATTTCATGCTAGAATCATCATCCGGATGCCAAAATAAACTAAATACAGCAAAAGATTTGAGTGCACAACGTTTGGTTTAGGTTTGACAGCCATAATCACCTTTTTATTGCTTTAAATGCGTTTTTAGCGCATGATTGTACATTTGAGCTGAATGTGTCAAAATCTTAAAAATTAACAGGTGCCCAAGCCATTTCATGCTAGAATCATCATCCGGATGCCAAAATAAACTAAATACAGCAAAAGATTTGAGTGCACAACGTTTGGTTTAGATTTGACAGCCATAATCAGCAATTGTGTACATTTGAGCTGAATGTGTCAAAATCTTAAAAATTAACAGGTGCCCAAGCAATTTCATGCTAGAATCATCATCCGGATGCCAAAATAAACTAAATACAGCAAAAGATTTGAGTGCACAACGTTTGGTTTAGGTTTGACAGCCATAATCACCTTTTTATTGCTTTAAATGCGTTTTTAGCGCATGATTGTACA
Organism: Festucalex cinctus; assembly: GCF_051991245.1. Classification (NCBI taxonomy): domain Eukaryota; kingdom Metazoa; phylum Chordata; class Actinopteri; order Syngnathiformes; family Syngnathidae; genus Festucalex; species Festucalex cinctus. The sequence goes on from NW_027520336.1 coordinate 16,905, forward strand.
TTTGAGCTGAATGTGTCAAAATCTTAAAAATTAACAGGTGCCCAAGCCATTTCATGCTAGAATCATCATCCGGATGCCAAAATAAACTAAATACAGCAAAAGATTTGAGTGCACAACGTTTGGTTTAGATTTGACAGCCATAATCAGCAATTGTGTACATTTGAGCTGAATGTGTCAAAATCTTAAAAATTAACAGGTGCCCAAGCAATTTCATGCTAGAATCATCATCCGGATGCCAAAATAAACTAAATACAGCAAAAGATTTGAGTGCACAACGTTTGGTTTAGGTTTGACAGCCATAATCACCTTTTTATTGCTTTAAATGCGTTTTTAGCGCATGATTGTACATTTGAGCTGAATGTGTCAAAATCTTAAAAATTAACAGGTGCCCAAGCCATTTCATGCTAGAATCATCATCCGGATGCCAAAATAAACTAAATACAGCAAAAGATTTGAGTGCACAACGTTTGGTTTAGATTTGACAGCCATAATCAGCAATTGTGTACATTTGAGCTGAATGTGTCAAAATCTTAAAAATTAACAGGTGCCCAAGCAATTTCATGCTAGAATCATCATCCGGATGCCAAAATAAACTAAATACAGCAAAAGATTTGAGTGCACAACGTTTGGTTTAGGTTTGACAGCCATAATCACCTTTTTATTGCTTTAAATGCGTTTTTAGCGCATGATTGTACATTTGAGCTGAATGTGTCAAAATCTTAAAAATTAACAGGTGCCCAAGCAATTTCATGCTAGAATCATCATCCGGATGCCAAAATAAACTAAATACAGCAAAAGATTTGAGTGCACAACGTTTGGTTTAGATTTGACAGCCATAATCAGCAATTGTGTACATTTGAGCTGAATGTGTCAAAATCTTAAAAATTAACAGGTGCCCAAGCAATTTCATGCTAGAATCATCATCCGGATGCCAAAATAAACTAAATACAGCAAAAGATTTGAGTGCACAACGTTTGGTTTAGGTTTGACAGCCATAATCACCTTTTTATTGCTTTAAATGCGTTTTTAGCGCATGATTGTACATTTGAGCTGAATGTGTCAAAATCTTAAAAATTAACAGGTGCCCAAGCAATTTCATGCTAGAATCATCATCCGGATGCCAAAATAAACTAAATACAGCAAAAGATTTGAGTGCACAACGTTTGGTTTAGATTTGACAGCCATAATCAGCAATTGTGTACATTTGAGCTGAATGTGTCAAAATCTTAAAAATTAACAGGTGCCCAAGCAATTTCATGCTAGAATCATCATCCGGATGCCCAAAATAAACTAAATACAGCAAAAGATTTGAGTGCACAACGTTTGGTTTAGGTTTGACAGCCATAATCACCTTTTTATTGCTTTAAATGCGTTTTTAGCGCATGATTGTACATTTGAGCTGAATGTGTCAAAATCTTAAAAATTAACAGGTGCCCAAGCAATTTCATGCTAGAATCATCATCCGGGATGCCAAAATAAACTAAATACAGCAAAATATTTGAGTGCACAACGTTTGGTTTAGATTTGACAGCCATAATCAGCAATTGTGTACATTTGAGCTGAATGTGTCAAAATCTTAAAAATTAACAGGTGCGCAATTTCATGCTAGAATCATCATCCGGAGGCCAAAATAAACTAAATACAGCAAAAGATTTGAGTGCACAACGTTTGGTTTAGATTTGACAGCCATAATCAGCAATTGTGTACATTTGAGCTGAATGTGTCAAAATCTTAAAAATTAACAGGTGCCCAAGCAATTTCATGCTAGAATCATCATCCGGATGCCAAAATAAACTAAATACAGCAAAAGATTTGAGTGCACAACGTTTGGTTTAGATTTGACAGCCATAATCAGCAATTGTGTACATTTGAGCTGAATGTGTCAAAATCTTAAAAATTAACAGGTGCCCAAGCAATTTCATGCGAGAATCATCATCCGGATGCCAAAATAAACTAAATACAGCAAAAGATTTGAGTGCACAACGTTTGGTTTAGGTTTGACAGCCATAATCACCTTTTTATTGCTTTAAATGCGTTTTTAGCGCATGATTGTACATTTGAGCTGAATGTGTCAAAATCTTAAAAATTAACAGGTGCCCAAGCAATTTCATGCTAGAATCATCATCCGGATGCCAAAATAAACTAAATACAGCAAAAGATTTGAGTGCACAACGTTTGGTTTAGATTTAACAGCCATAATCAGCAATTGTGTACATTTGAGCTGAATGTGTCAAAATCTTAAAAATTAACAGGTGCCCAAGCAATTTCATGCTAGAATCATCATCCGGATGCCAAAATAAACTAAATACAGCAAAAGATTTCAGTGCACAACGTTTGGTTTAGGTTTGACAGCCATAATCACCTTTTTATTGCTTTAAATGCGTTTTTAGCGCATGATTGTACATTTGAGCTGAATGTGTCAAAATCTTAAAAATTAACAGGTGCCCAAGCCATTTCATGCTAGAATCATCATCCGGATGCCAAAATAAACTAAATACAGCAAAAGATTTGAGTGCACAACGTTTGGTTTAGATTTGACAGCCATAATCAGCAATTGTGTACATTTGAGCTGAATGTGTCAAAATCTTAAAAATTAACAGGTGCCCAAGCAATTTCATGCTAGAATCATCATCCGGATGCCAAAATAAACTAAATACAGCAAAAGATTTGAGTGCACAACGTTTGGTTTAGGTTTGACAGCCATAATCACCTTTTTATTGCTTTAAATGCGTTTTTAGCGCATGATTGTACATTTGAGCTGAATGTGTCAAAATCTTAAAAATTAACAGGTGCCCAAGCAATTTCATGCTAGAATCATCATCCGGATGCCAAAATAAACTAAATACAGCAAAAGATTTGAGTGCACAGCGTTTGGTTTAGATTTGACAGCCATAATCAGCAATTGTGTACATTTGAGCTGAATGTGTCAAAATCTTAAAAATTAACAGGTGCCCAAGCAATTTCATGCTAGAATCATCATCCGGATGCCAAAATAAACTAAATACAGCAAAAGATTTGAGTGCACAACGTTTGGTTTAGGTTTGACAGCCATAATCACCTTTTTATTGCTTTAAATGCGTTTTTAGCGCATGATTGTACATTTGAGCTGAATGTGTCAAAATCTTAAAAATTAACAGGTGCCCAAGCAATTTCATGCTAGAATCATCATCCGGATGCCAAAATAAACTAAATACCGCAAAAGATTTGAGTGCACAACGTTTGGTTTAGATTTGACAGCCATAATCAGCAATTGTGTACATTTGAGCTGAATGTGTCAAAATCTTAAAAATTAACAGGTGCCCAAGCAATTTCATGCTAGAATCATCATCCGGATGCCAAAATAAACTAAATACAGCAAAAGATTTGAGTGCACAACGTTTGGTTTAGGTTTGACAGCCATAATCACCTTTTTATTGCTTTAAATGCGTTTTTAGCGCATGATTGTACATTTGAGCTGAATGTGTCAAAATCTTAAAAATTAACAGGTGCCCAAGCCATTTCATGCTAGAATCATCATCCGGATGCCAAAATAAACTAAATACAGCAAAAGATTTGAGTGCACAACGTTTGGTTTAGATTTGACAGCCATAATCAGCAATTGTGTACATTTGAGCTGAATGTGTCAAAATCTTAAAAATTAACAGGTGCCCAAGCAATTTCATGCTAGAATCATCATCCGGATGCCAAAATAAACTAAATACAGCAAAAGATTTGAGTGCACAACGTTTGGTTTAGGTTTGACAGCCATAATCACCTTTTTATTGCTTTAAATGCGTTTTTAGCGCATGATTGTACATTTGAGCTGAATGTGTCAAAATCTTAAAAATTAACAGGTGCCCAAGCAATTTCATGCTAGAATCATCATCCGGATGCCAAAATAAACTAAATACAGCAAAAGATTTGAGTGCACAACGTTTGGTTTAGATTTGACAGCCATAATCAGCAATTGTGTACATTTGAGCTGAATGTGTCAAAATCTTAAAAATTAACAGGTGCCCAAGCAATTTCATGCTAGAATCATCATCCGGATGCCAAAATAAACTAAATACAGCAAAAGATTTGAGTGCACAACGTTTGGTTTAGGTTTGACAGCCATAATCACCTTTTTATTGCTTTAAATGCGTTTTTAGCGCATGATTGTACATTTGAGCTGAATGTGTCAAAATCTTAAAAATTAACAGGTGCCCAAGCAATTTCATGCTAGAATCATCATCCGGATGCCAAAATAAACTAAATACAGCAAAAGATTTGAGTGCACAACGTTTGGTTTAGATTTGACAGCCATAATCAGCAATTGTGTACATTTGAGCTGAATGTGTCAAAATCTTACAAATTAACAGGTGCCCAAGCAATTTCATGCTAGAATCATCATCCGGATGCCAAAATAAACTAAATACAGCAAAAGATTTGAGTGCACAACGTTTGGTTTAGGTTTGACAGCCATAATCACCTTTTTATTGCTTTAAATGCGTTTTTAGCGCATGATTGTACATTTGAGCTGAATGTGTCAAAATCTTAAAAATTAACAGGTGCCCAAGCAATTTCATGCTAGAATCATCATCCGGATGCCAAAATAAACTAAATACAGCAAAATATTTGAGTGCACAACGTTTGGTTTAGATTTGACAGCCATAATCAGCAATTGTGTACATTTGAGCTGAATGTGTCAAAATCTTAAAAATTAACAGGTGCCCAAGCAATTTCATGCTAGAATCATCATCCGGAGGCCAAAATAAACTAAATACAGCAAAAGATTTGAGTGCACAACGTTTGGTTTAGATTTGACAGCCATAATCAGCAATTGTGTACATTTGAGCTGAATGTGTCAAAATCTTAAAAATTAACAGGTGCCCAAGCAATTTCATGCTAGAATCATCATCCGGATGCCAAAATAAACTAAATACAGCAAAAGATTTGAGTGCACAACGTTTGGTTTAGATTTGACAGCCATAATCAGCAATTGTGTACATTTGAGCTGAATGTGTCAAAATCTTAAAAATTAACAGGTGCCCAAGCAATTTCATGCGAGAATCATCATCCGGATGCCAAAATAAACTAAATACAGCAAAAGATTTGAGTGCACAACGTTTGGTTTAGGTTTGACAGCCATAATCACCTTTTTATTGCTTTAAATGCGTTTTTAGCGCATGATTGTACATTTGAGCTGAATGTGTCAAAATCTTAAAAATTAACAGGTGCCCAAGCAATTTCATGCTAGAATCATCATCCGGATGCCAAAATAAACTAAATACAGCAAAAGATTTGAGTGCACAACGTTTGGTTTAGATTTAACAGCCATAATCAGCAATTGTGTACATTTGAGCTGAATGTGTCAAAATCTTAAAAATTAACAGGTGCCCAAGCAATTTCATGCTAGAATCATCATCCGGATGCCAAAATAAACTAAATACAGCAAAAGATTTGAGTGCACAACGTTTGGTTTAGATTTGACAGCCATAATCAGCAATTGTGTACATTTGAGCTGAATGTGTCAAAATCTTAAAAATTAACAGGTGCCCAAGCAATTTCATGCGAGAATCATCATCCGGATGCCAAAATAAACTAAATACAGCAAAAGATTTGAGTGCACAACGTTTGGTTTAGGTTTGACAGCCATAATCACCTTTTTATTGCTTTAAATGCGTTTTTAGCGCATGATTGTACATTTGAGCTGAATGTGTCAAAATCTTAAAAATTAACAGGTGCCCAAGCAATTTCATGCTAGAATCATCATCCGGATGCCAAAATAAACTAAATACAGCAAAAGATTTGAGTGCACAACGTTTGGTTTAGATTTAACAGCCATAATCAGCAATTGTGTACATTTGAGCTGAATGTGTCAAAATCTTAAAAATTAACAGGTGCCCAAGCAATTTCATGCTAGAATCATCATCCGGATGCCAAAATAAACTAAATACAGCAAAAGATTTCAGTGCACAACGTTTGGTTTAGGTTTGACAGCCATAATCACCTTTTTATTGCTTTAAATGCGTTTTTAGCGCATGATTGTACATTTGAGCTGAATGTGTCAAAATCTTAAAAATTAACAGGTGCCCAAGCCATTTCATGCTAGAATCATCATCCGGATGCCAAAATAAACTAAATACAGCAAAAGATTTGAGTGCACAACGTTTGGTTTAGATTTGACAGCCATAATCAGCAATTGTGTACATTTGAGCTGAATGTGTCAAAATCTTAAAAATTAACAGGTGCCCAAGCAATTTCATGCTAGAATCATCATCCGGATGCCAAAATAAACTAAATACAGCAAAAGATTTGAGTGCACAACGTTTGGTTTAGGTTTGACAGCCATAATCACCTTTTTATTGCTTTAAATGCGTTTTTAGCGCATGATTGTACATTTGAGCTGAATGTGTCAAAATCTTAAAAATTAACAGGTGCCCAAGCCATTTCATGCTAGAATCATCATCCGGATGCCAAAATAAACTAAATACAGCAAAAGATTTGAGTGCACAACGTTTGGTTTAGATTTGACAGCCATAATCAGCAATTGTGTACATTTGAGCTGAATGTGTCAAAATCTTAAAAATTAACAGGTGCCCAAGCAATTTCATGCTAGAATCATCATCCGGATGCCAAAATAAACTAAATACAGCAAAAGATTTGAGTGCACAACGTTTGGTTTAGGTTTGACAGCCATAATCACCTTTTTATTGCTTTAAATGCGTTTTTAGCGCATGATTGTACATTTGAGCTGAATGTGTCAAAATCTTAAAAATTAACAGGTGCCCAAGCAATTTCATGCTAGAATCATCATCCGGATGCCAAAATAAACTAAATACAGCAAAAGATTTGAGTGCACAGCGTTTGGTTTAGATTTGACAGCCATAATCAGCAATTGTGTACATTTGAGCTGAATGTGTCAAAATCTTAAAAATTAACAGGTGCCCAAGCAATTTCATGCTAGAATCATCATCCGGATGCCAAAATAAACTAAATACAGCAAAAGATTTGAGTGCACAACGTTTGGTTTAGGTTTGACAGCCATAATCACCTTTTTATTGCTTTAAATGCGTTTTTAGCGCATGATTGTACATTTGAGCTGAATGTGTCAAAATCTTAAAAATTAACAGGTGCCCAAGCCATTTCATGCTAGAATCATCATCCGGATGCCAAAATAAACTAAATACAGCAAACGATTTGAGTGCACAACGTTTGGTTTAGATTTGACAGCCATAATCAGCAATTGTGTACATTTGAGCTGAATGTGTCAAAATCTTAAAAATTAACAGGTGCCCAAGCAATTTCATGCTAGAATCATCATCCGGATGCCAAAATAAACTAAATACAGCAAAAGATTTGAGTGCACAACGTTTGGTTTAGGTTTGACAGCCATAATCACCTTTTTATTGCTTTAAATGCGTTTTTAGCGCATGATTGTACATTTGAGCTGAATGTGTCAAAATCTTAAAAATTAACAGGTGCCCAAGCAATTTCCTGCTAGAATCATCATCCGGATGCCAAAATAAACTAAATACAGCAAAAGATTTGAGTGCACAGCGTTTGGTTTAGATTTGACAGCCATAATCAGCAATTGTGTACATTTGAGCTGAATGTGTCAAAATCTTAAAAATTAACAGGTGCCCAAGCAATTTCATGCTAGAATCATCATCCGGATGCCAAAATAAACTAAATACAGCAAAAGATTTGAGTGCACAACGTTTGGTTTAGGTTTGACAGCCATAATCACCTTTTTATTGCTTTAAATGCGTTTTTAGCGCATGATTGTACATTTGAGCTGAATGTGTCAAAATCTTAAAAATTAACAGGTGCCCAAGCAATTTCATGCTAGAATCATCATCCGGATGCCAAAATAAACTAAATACAGCAAAAGATTTGAGTGCACAACGTTTGGTTTAGATTTGACAGCCATAATCAGCAATTGTGTACATTTGAGCTGAATGTGTCAAAATCTTAAAAATTAACAGGTGCCCAAGCAATTTCATGCGAGAATCATCATCCGGATGCCAAAATAAACTAAATACAGCAAAAGATTTGAGTGCACAACGTTTGGTTTAGGTTTGACAGCCATAATCACCTTTTTATTGCTTTAAATGCGTTTTTAGCGCATGATTGTACATTTGAGCTGAATGTGTCAAAATCTTAAAAATTAACAGGTGCCCAAGCAATTTCATGCTAGAATCATCATCCGGATGCCAAAATAAACTAAATACAGCAAAAGATTTGAGTGCACAACGTTTGGTTTAGATTTGACAGCCATAATCAGCAATTGTGTACATTTGAGGTGAATGTGTCAAAATCTTAAAAATTAACAGGTGCCCAAGCAATTTCATGCTAGAATCATCATCCGGATGCCAAAATAAACTAAATACAGCAAAAGATTTCAGTGCACAACGTTTGGTTTAGGTTTGACAGCCATAATCACCTTTTTATTGCTTTAAATGCGTTTTTAGCGCATGATTGTACATTTGAGCTGAATGTGTCAAAATCTTAAAAATTAACAGGTGCCCAAGCCATTTCATGCTAGAATCATCATCCGGATGCCAAAATAAACTAAATACAGCAAAAGATTTGAGTGCACAACGTTTGGTTTAGATTTGACAGCCATAATCAGCAATTGTGTACATTTGAGCTGAATGTGTCAAAATCTTAAAAATTAACAGGTGCCCAAGCAATTTCATGCTAGAATCATCATCCGGATGCCAAAATAAACTAAATACAGCAAAAGATTTGAGTGCACAACGTTTGGTTTAGGTTTGACAGCCATAATCACCTTTTTATTGCTTTAAATTCGTTTTTAGCGCATGATTGTACATTTGAGCTGAATGTGTCAAAATCTTAAAAATTAACAGGTGCCCAAGCCATTTCATGCTAGAATCATCATCCGGATGCCAAAATAAACTAAATACAGCAAAAGATTTGAGTGCACAACGTTTGGTTTAGGTTTGACAGCCATAATCACCTTTTTATTGCTTTAAATGCGTTTTTAGCGCATGATTGTACATTTGAGGTGAATGTGTCAAAATCTTAAAAATTAACAGGTGCCCAAGCAATTTCATGCTAGAATCATCATCCGGATGCCAAAATAAACTAAATACAGCAAAAGATTTGAGTGCACAACGTTTGGTTTAGGTTTGACAGCCATAATCACCTTTTTATTGCTTTAAATGCGTTTTTAGCGCATGATTGTACATTTGAGCTGAATGTGTCAAAATCTTAAAAATTAACAGGTGCCCAAGCAATTTCATGCTAGAATCATCATCCGGATGCCAAAATAAACTAAATACAGCAAAAGATTTGAGTGCACAACGTTTGGTTTAGATTTGACAGCCATAATCAGCAATTGTGTACATTTGAGGTGAATGTGTCGAAATCTTAAAAATTAACAGGTGCCCAAGCAATTTCATGCTAGAATCATCATCCGGATGCCAAAATAAACTAAATACAGCAAAAGATTTCAGTGCACAACGTTTGGTTTAGGTTTGACAGCCATAATCACCTTTTTATTGCTTTAAATGCGTTTTTAGCGCATGATTGTACATTTGAGCTGAATGTGTCAAAATCTTAAAAATTAACAGGTGCCCAAGCCATTTCATGCTAGAATCATCATCCGGATGCCAAAATAAACTAAATACAGCAAAAGATTTGAGTGCACAACGTTTGGTTTAGATTTGACAGCCATAATCAGCAATTGTGTACATTTGAGCTGAATGTGTCAAAATCTTAAAAATTAACAGGTGCCCAAGCAATTTCATGCTAGAATCATCATCCGGATGCCAAAATAAACTAAATACAGCAAAAGATTTGAGTGCACAACGTTTGGTTTAGGTTTGACAGCCATAATCACCTTTTTATTGCTTTAAATGCGTTTTTAGCGCATGATTGTACATTTGAGCTGAATGTGTCAAAATCTTAAAAATTAACAGGTGCCCAAGCAATTTCATGCTAGAATCATCATCCGGATGCCAAAATAAACTAAATACAGCAAAAGATTTGAGTGCACAGCGTTTGGTTTAGATTTGACAGCCATAATCAGCAATTGTGTACATTTGAGCTGAATGTGTCAAAATCTTAAAAATTAACAGGTGCCCAAGCAATTTCATGCTAGAATCATCATCCGGATGCCAAAATAAACTAAATACAGCAAAAGATTTGAGTGCACAACGTTTGGTTTAGGTTTGACAGCCATAATCACCTTTTTATTGCTTTAAATGCGTTTTTAGCGCATGATTGTACATTTGAGCTGAATGTGTCAAAATCTTAAAAATTAACAGGTGCCCAAGCCATTTCATGCTAGAATCATCATCCGGATGCCAAAATAAACTAAATACAGCAAAAGATTTGAGTGCACAACGTTTGGTTTAGATTTGACAGCCATAATCAGCAATTGTGTACATTTGAGCTGAATGTGTCAAAATCTTAAAAATTAACAGGTGCCCAAGCAATTTCATGCTAGAATCATCATCCGGATGCCAAAATAAACTAAATACAGCAAAAGATTTGAGTGCACAACGTTTGGTTTAGGTTTGACAGCCATAATCACCTTTTTATTGCTTTAAATGCGTTTTTAGCGCATGATTGTACATTTGAGCTGAATGTGTCAAAATCTTAAAAATTAACAGGTGCCCAAGCAATTTCATGCTAGAATCATCATCCGGATGCCAAAATAAACTAAATACAGCAAAAGATTTGAGTGCACAGCGTTTGGTTTAGATTTGACAGCCATAATCAGCAATTGTGTACATTTGAGCTGAATGTGTCAAAATCTTAAAAATTAACAGGTGCCCAAGCAATTTCATGCTAGAATCATCATCCGGATGCCAAAATAAACTAAATACAGCAAAAGATTTGAGTGCACAACGTTTGGTTTAGGTTTGACAGCCATAATCACCTTTTTATTGCTTTAAATGCGTTTTTAGCGCATGATTGTACATTTGAGCTGAATGTGTCAAAATCTTAAAAATTAACAGGTGCCCAAGCAATTTCATGCTAGAATCATCATCCGGATGCCAAAATAAACTAAATACAGCAAAATATTTGAGTGCACAACGTTTGGTTTAGATTTGACAGCCATAATCAGCAATTGTGTACATTTGAGCTGAATGTGTCAAAATCTTAAAAATTAACAGGTGCCCAAGCAATTTCATGCTAGAATCATCATCCGGAGGCCAAAATAAACTAAATACAGCAAAAGATTTGAGTGCACAACGTTTGGTTTAGATTTGACAGCCATAATCAGCAATTGTGTACATTTGAGCTGAATGTGTCAAAATCTTAAAAATTAACAGGTGCCCAAGCAATTTCATGCTAGAATCATCATCCGGATGCCAAAATAAACTAAATACAGCAAAAGATTTGAGTGCACAACGTTTGGTTTAGATTTGACAGCCATAATCAGCAATTGTGTACATTTGAGCTGAATGTGTCAAAATCTTAAAAATTAACAGGTGCCCAAGCAATTTCATGCGAGAATCATCATCCGGATGCCAAAATAAACTAAATACAGCAAAAGATTTGAGTGCACAACGTTTGGTTTAGGTTTGACAGCCATAATCACCTTTTTATTGCTTTAAATGCGTTTTTAGCGCATGATTGTACATTTGAGCTGAATGTGTCAAAATCTTAAAAATTAACAGGTGCCCAAGCAATTTCATGCTAGAATCATCATCCGGATGCCAAAATAAACTAAATACAGCAAAAGATTTGAGTGCACAACGTTTGGTTTAGATTTAACAGCCATAATCAGCAATTGTGTACATTTGAGCTGAATGTGTCAAAATCTTAAAAATTAACAGGTGCCCAAGCAATTTCATGCTAGAATCATCATCCGGATGCCAAAATAAACTAAATACAGCAAAAGATTTCAGTGCACAACGTTTGGTTTAGGTTTGACAGCCATAATCACCTTTTTATTGCTTTAAATGCGTTTTTAGCGCATGATTGTACATTTGAGCTGAATGTGTCAAAATCTTAAAAATTAACAGGTGCCCAAGCCATTTCATGCTAGAATCATCATCCGGATGCCAAAATAAACTAAATACAGCAAAAGATTTGAGTGCACAACGTTTGGTTTAGATTTGACAGCCATAATCAGCAATTGTGTACATTTGAGCTGAATGTGTCAAAATCTTAAAAATTAACAGGTGCCCAAGCAATTTCATGCTAGAATCATCATCCGGATGCCAAAATAAACTAAATACAGCAAAAGATTTGAGTGCACAACGTTTGGTTTAGGTTTGACAGCCATAATCACCTTTTTATTGCTTTAAATGCGTTTTTAGCGCATGATTGTACATTTGAGCTGAATGTGTCAAAATCTTAAAAATTAACAGGTGCCCAAGCCATTTCATGCTAGAATCATCATCCGGATGCCAAAATAAACTAAATACAGCAAAAGATTTGAGTGCACAACGTTTGGTTTAGATTTGACAGCCATAATCAGCAATTGTGTACATTTGAGCTGAATGTGTCAAAATCTTAAAAATTAACAGGTGCCCAAGCAATTTCATGCTAGAATCATCATCCGGATGCCAAAATAAACTAAATACAGCAAAAGATTTGAGTGCACAACGTTTGGTTTAGGTTTGACAGCCATAATCACCTTTTTATTGCTTTAAATGCGTTTTTAGCGCATGATTGTACATTTGAGCTGAATGTGTCAAAATCTTAAAAATTAACAGGTGCCCAAGCAATTTCATGCTAGAATCATCATCCGGATGCCAAAATAAACTAAATACAGCAAAAGATTTGAGTGCACAGCGTTTGGTTTAGATTTGACAGCCATAATCAGCAATTGTGTACATTTGAGCTGAATGTGTCAAAATCTTAAAAATTAACAGGTGCCCAAGCAATTTCATGCTAGAATCATCATCCGGATGCCAAAATAAACTAAATACAGCAAAAGATTTGAGTGCACAACGTTTGGTTTAGGTTTGACAGCCATAATCACCTTTTTATTGCTTTAAATGCGTTTTTAGCGCATGATTGTACATTTGAGCTGAATGTGTCAAAATCTTAAAAATTAACAGGTGCCCAAGCCATTTCATGCTAGAATCATCATCCGGATGCCAAAATAAACTAAATACAGCAAAAGATTTGAGTGCACAACGTTTGGTTTAGATTTGACAGCCATAATCAGCAATTGTGTACATTTGAGCTGAATGTGTCAAAATCTTAAAAATTAACAGGTGCCCAAGCAATTTCATGCTAGAATCATCATCCGGATGCCAAAATAAACTAAATACAGCAAAAGATTTGAGTGCACAACGTTTGGTTTAGGTTTGACAGCCATAATCACCTTTTTATTGCTTTAAATGCGTTTTTAGCGCATGATTGTACATTTGAGCTGAATGTGTCAAAATCTTAAAAATTAACAGGTGCCCAAGCAATTTCATGCTAGAATCATCATCCGGATGCCAAAATAAACTAAATACAGCAAAAGATTTGAGTGCACAACGTTTGGTTTAGATTTGACAGCCATAATCAGCAATTGTGTACATTTGAGCTGAATGTGTCAAAATCTTAAAAATTAACAGGTGCCCAAGCAATTTCATGCTAGAATCATCATCCGGATGCCAAAATAAACTAAATACAGCAAAAGATTTGAGTGCACAACGTTTGGTTTAGGTTTGACAGCCATAATCACCTTTTTATTGCTTTAAATGCGTTTTTAGCGCATGATTGTACATTTGAGCTGAATGTGTCAAAATCTTAAAAATTAACAGGTGCCCAAGCAATTTCATGCTAGAATCATCATCCGGATGCCAAAATAAACTAAATACAGCAAAATATTTGAGTGCACAACGTTTGGTTTAGATTTGACAGCCATAATCAGCAATTGTGTACATTTGAGCTGAATGTGTCAAAATCTTAAAAATTAACAGGTGCCCAAGCAATTTCATGCTAGAATCATCATCCGGAGGCCAAAATAAACTAAATACAGCAAAAGATTTGAGTGCACAACGTTTGGTTTAGATTTGACAGCCATAATCAGCAATTGTGTACATTTGAGCTGAATGTGTCAAAATCTTAAAAATTAACAGGTGCCCAAGCAATTTCATGCTAGAATCATCATCCGGATGCCAAAATAAACTAAATACAGCAAAAGATTTGAGTGCACAACGTTTGGTTTAGGTTTGACAGCCATAATCACCTTTTTATTGCTTTAAATGCGTTTTTAGCGCATGATTGTACATTTGAGCTGAATGTGTCAAAATCTTAAAAATTAACAGGTGCCCAAGCAATTTCATGCGAGAATCATCATCCGGATGCCAAAATAAACTAAATACAGCAAAAGATTTGAGTGCACAACGTTTGGTTTAGGTTTGACAGCCATAATCACCTTTTTATTGCTTTAAATGCGTTTTTAGCGCATGATTGTACATTTGAGCTGAATGTGTCAAAATCTTAAAAATTAACAGGTGCCCAAGCAATTTCATGCTAGAATCATCATCCGGATGCCAAAATAAACTAAATACAGCAAAAGATTTGAGTGCACAACGTTTGGTTTAGATTTAACAGCCATAATCAGCAATTGTGTACATTTGAGCTGAATGTGTCAAAATCTTAAAAATTAACAGGTGCCCAAGCAATTTCATGCTAGAATCATCATCCGGATGCCAAAATAAACTAAATACAGCAAAAGATTTCAGTGCACAACGTTTGGTTTAGGTTTGACAGCCATAATCACCTTTTTATTGCTTTAAATGCGTTTTTAGCGCATGATTGTACATTTGAGCTGAATGTGTCAAAATCTTAAAAATTAACAGGTGCCCAAGCCATTTCATGCTAGAATCATCATCCGGATGCCAAAATAAACTAAATACAGCAAAAGATTTGAGTGCACAACGTTTGGTTTAGATTTGACAGCCATAATCAGCAATTGTGTACATTTGAGCTGAATGTGTCAAAATCTTAAAAATTAACAGGTGCCCAAGCAATTTCATGCTAGAATCATCATCCGGATGCCAAAATAAACTAAATACAGCAAAAGATTTGAGTGCACAACGTTTGGTTTAGGTTTGACAGCCATAATCACCTTTTTATTGCTTTAAATGCGTTTTTAGCGCATGATTGTACATTTGAGCTGAATGTGTCAAAATCTTAAAAATTAACAGGTGCCCAAGCCATTTCATGCTAGAATCATCATCCGGATGCCAAAATAAACTAAATACAGCAAAAGATTTGAGTGCACAACGTTTGGTTTAGATTTGACAGCCATAATCAGCAATTGTGTACATTTGAGCTGAATGTGTCAAAATCTTAAAAATTAACAGGTGCCCAAGCAATTTCATGCTAGAATCATCATCCGGATGCCAAAATAAACTAAATACAGCAAAAGATTTGAGTGCACAACGTTTGGTTTAGGTTTGACAGCCATAATCACCTTTTTATTGCTTTAAATGCGTTTTTAGCGCATGATTGTACATTTGAGCTGAATGTGTCAAAATCTTAAAAATTAACAGGTGCCCAAGCAATTTCATGCTAGAATCATCATCCGGATGCCAAAATAAACTAAATACAGCAAAAGATTTGAGTGCACAGCGTTTGGTTTAGATTTGACAGCCATAATCAGCAATTGTGTACATTTGAGCTGAATGTGTCAAAATCTTAAAAATTAACAGGTGCCCAAGCAATTTCATGCTAGAATCATCATCCGGATGCCAAAATAAACTAAATACAGCAAAAGATTTGAGTGCACAACGTTTGGTTTAGGTTTGACAGCCATAATCACCTTTTTATTGCTTTAAATGCGTTTTTAGCGCATGATTGTACATTTGAGGTGAATGTGTCAAAATCTTAAAAATTAACAGGTGCCCAAGCAATTTCATGCTAGAATCATCATCCGGATGCCAAAATAAACTAAATACAGCAAAAGATTTGAGTGCACAACGTTTGGTTTAGGTTTGACAGCCATAATCACCTTTTTATTGCTTTAAATGCGTTTTTAGCGCATGATTGTACATTTGAGCTGAATGTGTCAAAATCTTAAAAATTAACAGGTGCCCAAGCAATTTCATGCTAGAATCATCATCCGGATGCCAAAATAAACTAAATACAGCAAAAGATTTGAGTGCACAACGTTTGGTTTAGATTTGACAGCCATAATCAGCAATTGTGTACATTTGAGGTGAATGTGTCGAAATCTTAAAAATTAACAGGTGCCCAAGCAATTTCATGCTAGAATCATCATCCGGATGCCAAAATAAACTAAATACAGCAAAAGATTTCAGTGCACAACGTTTGGTTTAGGTTTGACAGCCATAATCACCTTTTTATTGCTTTAAATGCGTTTTTAGCGCATGATTGTACATTTGAGCTGAATGTGTCAAAATCTTAAAAATTAACAGGTGCCCAAGCCATTTCATGCTAGAATCATCATCCGGATGCCAAAATAAACTAAATACAGCAAAAGATTTGAGTGCACAACGTTTGGTTTAGATTTGACAGCCATAATCAGCAATTGTGTACATTTGAGCTGAATGTGTCAAAATCTTAAAAATTAACAGGTGCCCAAGCAATTTCATGCTAGAATCATCATCCGGATGCCAAAATAAACTAAATACAGCAAAAGATTTGAGTGCACAACGTTTGGTTTAGGTTTGACAGCCATAATCACCTTTTTATTGCTTTAAATGCGTTTTTAGCGCATGATTGTACATTTGAGCTGAATGTGTCAAAATCTTAAAAATTAACAGGTGCCCAAGCAATTTCATGCTAGAATCATCATCCGGATGCCAAAATAAACTAAATACAGCAAAAGATTTGAGTGCACAGCGTTTGGTTTAGATTTGACAGCCATAATCAGCAATTGTGTACATTTGAGCTGAATGTGTCAAAATCTTAAAAATTAACAGGTGCCCAAGCAATTTCATGCTAGAATCATCATCCGGATGCCAAAATAAACTAAATACAGCAAAAGATTTGAGTGCACAACGTTTGGTTTAGGTTTGACAGCCATAATCACCTTTTTATTGCTTTAAATGCGTTTTTAGCGCATGATTGTACATTTGAGCTGAATGTGTCAAAATCTTAAAAATTAACAGGTGCCCAAGCAATTTCATGCTAGAATCATCATCCGGATGCCAAAATAAACTAAATACAGCAAAAGATTTGAGTGCACAACGTTTGGTTTAGATTTGACAGCCATAATCAGCAATTGTGTACATTTGAGCTGAATGTGTCAAAATCTTAAAAATTAACAGGTGCCCAAGCAATTTCATGCGAGAATCATCATCCGGATGCCAAAATAAACTAAATACAGCAAAAGATTTGAGTGCACAACGTTTGGTTTAGGTTTGACAGCCATAATCACCTTTTTATTGCTTTAAATGCGTTTTTAGCGCATGATTGTACATTTGAGCTGAATGTGTCAAAATCATAAAAATTAACAGGTGCCCAAGCAATTTCATGCTAGAATCATCATCCGGATGCCAAAATAAACTAAATACAGCAAAAGATTTGAGTGCACAACGTTTGGTTTAGATTTGACAGCCATAATCAGCAATTGTGTACATTTGAGGTGAATGTGTCAAAATCTTAAAAATTAACAGGTGCCCAAGCAATTTCATGCTAGAATCATCATCCGGATGCCAAAATAAACTAAATACAGCAAAAGATTTGAGTGCACAACGTTTGGTTTAGATTTGACAGCCATAATCAGCAATTGTGTACATTTGAGCTGAATGTGTCAAAATCTTAAAAATTAACAGGTGCCCAAGCAATTTCATGCTAGAATCATCATCCGGATGCCAAAATAAACTAAATACAGCAAAAGATTTGAGTGCACAACGTTTGGTTTAGGTTTGACAGCCATAATCACCTTTTTATTGCTTTAAATGCGTTTTTAGCGCATGATTGTACATTTGAGATGAATGTGTCAAAATCTTAAAAATTAACAGGTGCCCAAGCAATTTCATGCTAGAATCATCATCCGGATGCCAAAATAAACTAAATACAGCAAAAGATTTGAGTGCACAACGTTTGGTTTAGATTTGACAGCCATAATCAGCAATTGTGTACATTTGAGGTGAATGTGTCAAAATCTTAAAAATTAACAGGTGCCCAAGCAATTTCATGCTAGAATCATCATCCGGATGCCAAAATAAACTAAATACAGCAAAAGATTTGAGTGCACAACGTTTGGTTTAGGTTTGACAGCCATAATCACCTTTTTATTGCTTTAAATTCGTTTTTAGCGCATGATTGTACATTTGAGCTGAATGTGTCAAAATCTTAAAAATTAACAGGTGCCCAAGCCATTTCATGCTAGAATCATCATCCGGATGCCAAAATAAACTAAATACAGCAAAATATTTGAGTGCACAACGTTTGGTTTAGATTTGACAGCCATAATCAGCAATTGTGTACATTTGAGCTGAATGTGTCAAAATCTTAAAAATTAACAGGTGCCCAAGCAATTTCATGCTAGAATCATCATCCGGAGGCCAAAATAAACTAAATACAGCAAAAGATTTGAGTGCACAACGTTTGGTTTAGATTTGACAGCCATAATCAGCAATTGTGTACATTTGAGCTGAATGTGTCAAAATCTTAAAAATTAACAGGTGCCCAAGCAATTTCATGCTAGAATCATCATCCGGATGCCAAAATAAACTAAATACAGCAAAAGATTTGAGTGCACAACGTTTGGTTTAGATTTGACAGCCATAATCAGCAATTGTGTACATTTGAGCTGAATGTGTCAAAATCTTAAAAATTAACAGGTGCCCAAGCAATTTCATGCGAGAATCATCATCCGGATGCCAAAATAAACTAAATACAGCAAAAGATTTGAGTGCACAACGTTTGGTTTAGGTTTGACAGCCATAATCACCTTTTTATTGCTTTAAATGCGTTTTTAGCGCATGATTGTACATTTGAGCTGAATGTGTCAAAATCTTAAAAATTAACAGGTGCCCAAGCAATTTCATGCTAGAATCATCATCCGGATGCCAAAATAAACTAAATACAGCAAAAGATTTGAGTGCACAACGTTTGGTTTAGATTTAACAGCCATAATCAGCAATTGTGTACATTTGAGCTGAATGTGTCAAAATCTTAAAAATTAACAGGTGCCCAAGCAATTTCATGCTAGAATCATCATCCGGATGCCAAAATAAACTAAATACAGCAAAAGATTTCAGTGCACAACGTTTGGTTTAGGTTTGACAGCCATAATCACCTTTTTATTGCTTTAAATGCGTTTTTAGCGCATGATTGTACATTTGAGCTGAATGTGTCAAAATCTTAAAAATTAACAGGTGCCCAAGCCATTTCATGCTAGAATCATCATCCGGATACCAAAATAAACTAAATACAGCAAAAGATTTGAGTGCACAACGTTTGGTTTAGATTTGACAGCCATAATCAGCAATTGTGTACATTTGAGCTGAATGTGTCAAAATCTTAAAAATTAACAGGTGCCCAAGCAATTTCATGCTAGAATCATCATCCGGATGCCAAAATAAACTAAATACAGCAAAAGATTTGAGTGCACAACGTTTGGTTTAGATTTGACAGCCATAATCAGCAATTGTGTACATTTGAGCTGAATGTGTCAAAATCTTAAAAATTAACAGGTGCCCAAGCAATTTCATGCTAGAATCATCATCCGGATGCCAAAATAAACTAAATACAGCAAAAGATTTGAGTGCACAACGTTTGGTTTAGGTTTGACAGCCATAATCACCTTTTTATTGCTTTAAATGCGTTTTTAGCGCATGATTGTACATTTGAGCTGAATGTGTCAAAATCTTAAAAATTAACAGGTGCCCAAGCCATTTCATGCTAGAATCATCATCCGGATGCCAAAATAAACTAAATACAGCAAAAGATTTGAGTGCACAACGTTTGGTTTAGATTTGACAGCCATAATCAGCAATTGTGTACATTTGAGCTGAATGTGTCAAAATCTTAAAAATTAACAGGTGCCCAAGCAATTTCATGCTAGAATCATCATCCGGATGCCAAAATAAACTAAATACAGCAAAAGATTTGAGTGCACAACGTTTGGTTTAGGTTTGACAGCCATAATCACCTTTTTATTGCTTTAAATGCGTTTTTAGCGCATGATTGTACATTTGAGCTGAATGTGTCAAAATCTTAAAAATTAACAGGTGCCCAAGCAATTTCATGCTAGAATCATCATCCGGATGCCAAAATAAACTAAATACAGCAAAAGATTTGAGTGCACAGCGTTTGGTTTAGATTTGACAGCCATAATCAGCAATTGTGTACATTTGAGCTGAATGTGTCAAAATCTTAAAAATTAACAGGTGCCCAAGCAATTTCATGCTAGAATCATCATCCGGATGCCAAAATAAACTAAATACAGCAAAAGATTTGAGTGCACAACGTTTGGTTTAGGTTTGACAGCCATAATCACCTTTTTATTGCTTTAAATGCGTTTTTAGCGCATGATTGTACATTTGAGGTGAATGTGTCAAAATCTTAAAAATTAACAGGTGCCCAAGCAATTTCATGCTAGAATCATCATCCGGATGCCAAAATAAACTAAATACAGCAAAAGATTTGAGTGCACAACGTTTGGTTTAGGTTTGACAGCCATAATCACCTTTTTATTGCTTTAAATGCGTTTTTAGCGCATGATTGTACATTTGAGCTGAATGTGTCAAAATCTTAAAAATTAACAGGTGCCCAAGCAATTTCATGCTAGAATCATCATCCGGATGCCAAAATAAACTAAATACAGCAAAAGATTTGAGTGCACAACGTTTGGTTTAGATTTGACAGCCATAATCAGCAATTGTGTACATTTGAGGTGAATGTGTCGAAATCTTAAAAATTAACAGGTGCCCAAGCAATTTCATGCTAGAATCATCATCCGGATGCCAAAATAAACTAAATACAGCAAAAGATTTCAGTGCACAACGTTTGGTTTAGGTTTGACAGCCATAATCACCTTTTTATTGCTTTAAATGCGTTTTTAGCGCATGATTGTACATTTGAGCTGAATGTGTCAAAATCTTAAAAATTAACAGGTGCCCAAGCCATTTCATGCTAGAATCATCATCCGGATGCCAAAATAAACTAAATACAGCAAAAGATTTGAGTGCACAACGTTTGGTTTAGATTTGACAGCCATAATCAGCAATTGTGTACATTTGAGCTGAATGTGTCAAAATCTTAAAAATTAACAGGTGCCCAAGCAATTTCATGCTAGAATCATCATCCGGATGCCAAAATAAACTAAATACAGCAAAAGATTTGAGTGCACAACGTTTGGTTTAGGTTTGACAGCCATAATCACCTTTTTATTGCTTTAAATGCGTTTTTAGCGCATGATTGTACATTTGAGCTGAATGTGTCAAAATCTTAAAAATTAACAGGTGCCCAAGCAATTTCATGCTAGAATCATCATCCGGATGCCAAAATAAACTAAATACAGCAAAAGATTTGAGTGCACAGCGTTTGGTTTAGATTTGACAGCCATAATCAGCAATTGTGTACATTTGAGCTGAATGTGTCAAAATCTTAAAAATTAACAGGTGCCCAAGCAATTTCATGCTAGAATCATCATCCGGATGCCAAAATAAACTAAATACAGCAAAAGATTTGAGTGCACAACGTTTGGTTTAGGTTTGACAGCCATAATCACCTTTTTATTGCTTTAAATGCGTTTTTAGCGCATGATTGTACATTTGAGCTGAATGTGTCAAAATCTTAAAAATTAACAGGTGCCCAAGCAATTTCATGCTAGAATCATCATCCGGATGCCAAAATAAACTAAATACAGCAAAAGATTTGAGTGCACAACGTTTGGTTTAGATTTGACAGCCATAATCAGCAATTGTGTACATTTGAGCTGAATGTGTCAAAATCTTAAAAATTAACAGGTGCCCAAGCAATTTCATGCGAGAATCATCATCCGGATGCCAAAATAAACTAAATACAGCAAAAGATTTGAGTGCACAACGTTTGGTTTAGGTTTGACAGCCATAATCACCTTTTTATTGCTTTAAATGCGTTTTTAGCGCATGATTGTACATTTGAGCTGAATGTGTCAAAATCATAAAAATTAACAGGTGCCCAAGCAATTTCATGCTAGAATCATCATCCGGATGCCAAAATAAACTAAATACAGCAAAAGATTTGAGTGCACAACGTTTGGTTTAGATTTGACAGCCATAATCAGCAATTGTGTACATTTGAGGTGAATGTGTCAAAATCTTAAAAATTAACAGGTGCCCAAGCAATTTCATGCTAGAATCATCATCCGGATGCCAAAATAAACTAAATACAGCAAAAGATTTGAGTGCACAACGTTTGGTTTAGATTTGACAGCCATAATCAGCAATTGTGTACATTTGAGCTGAATGTGTCAAAATCTTAAAAATTAACAGGTGCCCAAGCAATTTCATGCTAGAATCATCATCCGGATGCCAAAATAAACTAAATACAGCAAAAGATTTGAGTGCACAACGTTTGGTTTAGGTTTGACAGCCATAATCACCTTTTTATTGCTTTAAATGCGTTTTTAGCGCATGATTGTACATTTGAGATGAATGTGTCAAAATCTTAAAAATTAACAGGTGCCCAAGCAATTTCATGCTAGAATCATCATCCGGATGCCAAAATAAACTAAATACAGCAAAAGATTTGAGTGCACAACGTTTGGTTTAGATTTGACAGCCATAATCAGCAATTGTGTACATTTGAGGTGAATGTGTCAAAATCTTAAAAATTAACAGGTGCCCAAGCAATTTCATGCTAGAATCATCATCCGGATGCCAAAATAAACTAAATACAGCAAAAGATTTGAGTGCACAACGTTTGGTTTAGGTTTGACAGCCATAATCACCTTTTTATTGCTTTAAATTCGTTTTTAGCGCATGATTGTACATTTGAGCTGAATGTGTCAAAATCTTAAAAATTAACAGGTGCCCAAGCCATTTCATGCTAGAATCATCATCCGGATGCCAAAATAAACTAAATACAGCAAAATATTTGAGTGCACAACGTTTGGTTTAGATTTGACAGCCATAATCAGCAATTGTGTACATTTGAGCTGAATGTGTCAAAATCTTAAAAATTAACAGGTGCCCAAGCAATTTCATGCTAGAATCATCATCCGGAGGCCAAAATAAACTAAATACAGCAAAAGATTTGAGTGCACAACGTTTGGTTTAGATTTGACAGCCATAATCAGCAATTGTGTACATTTGAGCTGAATGTGTCAAAATCTTAAAAATTAACAGGTGCCCAAGCAATTTCATGCTAGAATCATCATCCGGATGCCAAAATAAACTAAATACAGCAAAAGATTTGAGTGCACAACGTTTGGTTTAGATTTGACAGCCATAATCAGCAATTGTGTACATTTGAGCTGAATGTGTCAAAATCTTAAAAATTAACAGGTGCCCAAGCAATTTCATGCGAGAATCATCATCCGGATGCCAAAATAAACTAAATACAGCAAAAGATTTGAGTGCACAACGTTTGGTTTAGGTTTGACAGCCATAATCACCTTTTTATTGCTTTAAATGCGTTTTTAGCGCATGATTGTACATTTGAGCTGAATGTGTCAAAATCTTAAAAATTAACAGGTGCCCAAGCAATTTCATGCTAGAATCATCATCCGGATGCCAAAATAAACTAAATACAGCAAAAGATTTGAGTGCACAACGTTTGGTTTAGATTTAACAGCCATAATCAGCAATTGTGTACATTTGAGCTGAATGTGTCAAAATCTTAAAAATTAACAGGTGCCCAAGCAATTTCATGCTAGAATCATCATCCGGATGCCAAAATAAACTAAATACAGCAAAAGATTTCAGTGCACAACGTTTGGTTTAGGTTTGACAGCCATAATCACCTTTTTATTGCTTTAAATGCGTTTTTAGCGCATGATTGTACATTTGAGCTGAATGTGTCAAAATCTTAAAAATTAACAGGTGCCCAAGCCATTTCATGCTAGAATCATCATCCGGATACCAAAATAAACTAAATACAGCAAAAGATTTGAGTGCACAACGTTTGGTTTAGATTTGACAGCCATAATCAGCAATTGTGTACATTTGAGCTGAATGTGTCAAAATCTTAAAAATTAACAGGTGCCCAAGCAATTTCATGCTAGAATCATCATCCGGATGCCAAAATAAACTAAATACAGCAAAAGATTTGAGTGCACAACGTTTGGTTTAGGTTTGACAGCCATAATCACCTTTTTATTGCTTTAAATGCGTTTTTAGCGCATGATTGTACATTTGAGCTGAATGTGTCAAAATCTTAAAAATTAACAGGTGCCCAAGCCATTTCATGCTAGAATCATCATCCGGATGCCAAAATAAACTAAATACAGCAAAAGATTTGAGTGCACAACGTTTGGTTTAGATTTGACAGCCATAATCAGCAATTGTGTACATTTGAGCTGAATGTGTCAAAATCTTAAAAATTAACAGGTGCCCAAGCAATTTCATGCTAGAATCATCATCCGGATGCCAAAATAAACTAAATACAGCAAAAGATTTGAGTGCACAACGTTTGGTTTAGGTTTGACAGCCATAATCACCTTTTTATTGCTTTAAATGCGTTTTTAGCGCATGATTGTACATTTGAGCTGAATGTGTCAAAATCTTAAAAATTAACAGGTGCCCAAGCAATTTCATGCTAGAATCATCATCCGGATGCCAAAATAAACTAAATACAGCAAAAGATTTGAGTGCACAGCGTTTGGTTTAGATTTGACAGCCATAATCAGCAATTGTGTACATTTGAGCTGAATGTGTCAAAATCTTAAAAATTAACAGGTGCCCAAGCAATTTCATGCTAGAATCATCATCCGGATGCCAAAATAAACTAAATACAGCAAAAGATTTGAGTGCACAACGTTTGGTTTAGGTTTGACAGCCATAATCACCTTTTTATTGCTTTAAATGCGTTTTTAGCGCATGATTGTACATTTGAGCTGAATGTGTCAAAATCTTAAAAATTAACAGGTGCCCAAGCCATTTCATGCTAGAATCATCATCCGGATGCCAAAATAAACTAAATACAGCAAAAGATTTGAGTGCACAACGTTTGGTTTAGATTTGACAGCCATAATCAGCAATTGTGTACATTTGAGCTGAATGTGTCAAAATCTTAAAAATTAACAGGTGCCCAAGCAATTTCATGCTAGAATCATCATCCGGATGCCAAAATAAACTAAATACAGCAAAAGATTTGAGTGCACAACGTTTGGTTTAGGTTTGACAGCCATAATCACCTTTTTATTGCTTTAAATGCGTTTTTAGCGCATGATTGTACATTTGAGCTGAATGTGTCAAAATCTTAAAAATTAACAGGTGCCCAAGCAATTTCATGCTAGAATCATCATCCGGATGCCAAAATAAACTAAATACAGCAAAAGATTTGAGTGCACAGCGTTTGGTTTAGATTTGACAGCCATAATCAGCAATTGTGTACATTTGAGCTGAATGTGTCAAAATCTTAAAAATTAACAGGTGCCCAAGCAATTTCATGCTAGAATCATCATCCGGATGCCAAAATAAACTAAATACAGCAAAAGATTTGAGTGCACAACGTTTGGTTTAGGTTTGACAGCCATAATCACCTTTTTATTGCTTTAAATGCGTTTTTAGCGCATGATTGTACATTTGAGCTGAATGTGTCAAAATCTTAAAAATTAACAGGTGCCCAAGCAATTTCATGCTAGAATCATCATCCGGATGCCAAAATAAACTAAATACAGCAAAATATTTGAGTGCACAACGTTTGGTTTAGATTTGACAGCCATAATCAGCAATTGTGTACATTTGAGCTGAATGTGTCAAAATCTTAAAAATTAACAGGTGCCCAAGCAATTTCATGCGAGAATCATCATCCGGATGCCAAAATAAACTAAATACAGCAAAAGATTTGAGTGCACAACGTTTGGTTTAGGTTTGACAGCCATAATCACCTTTTTATTGCTTTAAATGCGTTTTTAGCGCATGATTGTACATTTGAGCTGAATGTGTCAAAATCATAAAAATTAACAGGTGCCCAAGCAATTTCATGCTAGAATCATCATCCGGATGCCAAAATAAACTAAATACAGCAAAAGATTTGAGTGCACAACGTTTGGTTTAGATTTGACAGCCATAATCAGCAATTGTGTACATTTGAGGTGAATGTGTCAAAATCTTAAAAATTAACAGGTGCCCAAGCAATTTCATGCTAGAATCATCATCCGGATGCCAAAATAAACTAAATACAGCAAAAGATTTGAGTGCACAACGTTTGGTTTAGATTTGACAGCCATAATCAGCAATTGTGTACATTTGAGCTGAATGTGTCAAAATCTTAAAAATTAACAGGTGCCCAAGCAATTTCATGCTAGAATCATCATCCGGATGCCAAAATAAACTAAATACAGCAAAAGATTTGAGTGCACAACGTTTGGTTTAGGTTTGACAGCCATAATCACCTTTTTATTGCTTTAAATGCGTTTTTAGCGCATGATTGTACATTTGAGATGAATGTGTCAAAATCTTAAAAATTAACAGGTGCCCAAGCAATTTCATGCTAGAATCATCATCCGGATGCCAAAATAAACTAAATACAGCAAAAGATTTGAGTGCACAACGTTTGGTTTAGGTTTGACAGCCATAATCACCTTTTTATTGCTTTAAATTCGTTTTTAGCGCATGATTGTACATTTGAGCTGAATGTGTCAAAATCTTAAAAATTAACAGGTGCCCAAGCCATTTCATGCTAGAATCATCATCCGGATGCCAAAATAAACTAAATACAGCAAAAGATTTGAGTGCACAACGTTTGGTTTAGATTTGACAGCCATAATCAGCAATTGTGTACATTTGAGCTGAATGTGTCAAAATCTTAAAAATTAACAGGTGCCCAAGCAATTTCATGCTAGAATCATCATCCGGATGCCAAAATAAACTAAATACAGCAAAAGATTTGAGTGCACAACGTTTGGTTTAGGTTTGACAGCCATAATCACCTTTTTATTGCTTTAAATGCGTTTTTAGCGCATGATTGTACATTTGAGGTGAATGTGTCAAAATCTTAAAAATTAACAGGTGCCCAAGCAATTTCATGCTAGAATCATCATCCGGATGCCAAAATAAACTAAATACAGCAAAAGATTTGAGTGCACAACGTTTGGTTTAGGTTTGACAGCCATAATCACCTTTTTATTGCTTTAAATGCGTTTTTAGCGCATGATTGTACATTTGAGCTGAATGTGTCAAAATCTTAAAAATTAACAGGTGCCCAAGCAATTTCATGCTAGAATCATCATCCGGATGCCAAAATAAACTAAATACAGCAAAAGATTTGAGTGCACAACGTTTGGTTTAGATTTGACAGCCATAATCAGCAATTGTGTACATTTGAGCTGAATGTGTCAAAATCTTAAAAATTAACAGGTGCCCAAGCAATTTCATGCTAGAATCATCATCCGGATGCCAAAATAAACTAAATACAGCAAAAGATTTGAGTGCACAACGTTTGGTTTAGGTTTGACAGCCATAATCACCTTTTTATTGCTTTAAATTCGTTTTTAGCGCATGATTGTACATTTGAGCTGAATGTGTCAAAATCTTAAAAATTAACAGGTGCCCAAGCCATTTCATGCTAGAATCATCATCCGGATGCCAAAATAAACTAAATACAGCAAAAGATTTGAGTGCACAACGTTTGGTTTAGGTTTGACAGCCATAATCACCTTTTTATTGCTTTAAATGCGTTTTTAGCGCATGATTGTACATTTGAGCTGAATGTGTCAAAATCTTAAAAATTAACAGGTGCCCAAGCAATTTCATGCTAGAATCATCATCCGGATGCCAAAATAAACTAAATACAGCAAAAGATTTGAGTGCACAACGTTTGGTTTAGATTTGACAGCCATAATCAGCAATTGTGTACATTTGAGCTGAATGTGTCAAAATCTTAAAAATTAACAGGTGCCCAAGCAATTTCATGCGAGAATCATCATCCGGATGCCAAAATAAACTAAATACAGCAAAAGATTTGAGTGCACAACGTTTGGTTTAGGTTTGACAGCCATAATCACCTTTTTATTGCTTTAAATGCGTTTTTAGCGCATGATTGTACATTTGAGCTGAATGTGTCAAAATCTTAAAAATTAACAGGTGCCCAAGCAATTTCATGCTAGAATCATCATCCGGATGCCAAAATAAACTAAATACAGCAAAAGATTTGAGTGCACAACGTTTGGTTTAGATTTGACAGCCATAATCAGCAATTGTGTACATTTGAGGTGAATGTGTCAAAATCTTAAAAATTAACAGGTGCCCAAGCAATTTCATGCTAGAATCATCATCCGGATGCCAAAATAAACTAAATACAGCAAAAGATTTCAGTGCACAACGTTTGGTTTAGGTTTGACAGCCATAATCACCTTTTTATTGCTTTAAATGCGTTTTTAGCGCATGATTGTACATTTGAGCTGAATGTGTCAAAATCTTAAAAATTAACAGGTGCCCAAGCCATTTCATGCTAGAATCATCATCCGGATGCCAAAATAAACTAAATACAGCAAAAGATTTGAGTGCACAACGTTTGGTTTAGATTTGACAGCCATAATCAGCAATTGTGTACATTTGAGCTGAATGTGTCAAAATCTTAAAAATTAACAGGTGCCCAAGCAATTTCATGCTAGAATCATCATCCGGATGCCAAAATAAACTAAATACAGCAAAAGATTTGAGTGCACAACGTTTGGTTTAGGTTTGACAGCCATAATCACCTTTTTATTGCTTTAAATTCGTTTTTAGCGCATGATTGTACATTTGAGCTGAATGTGTCAAAATCTTAAAAATTAACAGGTGCCCAAGCCATTTCATGCTAGAATCATCATCCGGATGCCAAAATAAACTAAATACAGCAAAAGATTTGAGTGCACAACGTTTGGTTTAGATTTGACAGCCATAATCAGCAATTGTGTACATTTGAGCTGAATGTGTCAAAATCTTAAAAATTAACAGGTGCCCAAGCAATTTCATGCTAGAATCATCATCCGGATGCCAAAATAAACTAAATACAGCAAAAGATTTGAGTGCACAACGTTTGGTTTAGGTTTGACAGCCATAATCACCTTTTTATTGCTTTAAATGCGTTTTTAGCGCATGATTGTACATTTGAGCTGAATGTGTCAAAATCTTAAAAATTAACAGGTGCCCAAGCAATTTCATGCTAGAATCATCATCCGGATGCCAAAATAAACTAAATACAGCAAAAGATTTGAGTGCACAACGTTTGGTTTAGATTTGACAGCCATAATCAGCAATTGTGTACATTTGAGCTGAATGTGTCAAAATCTTAAAAATTAACAGGTGCCCAAGCAATTTCATGCGAGAATCATCATCCGGATGCCAAAATAAACTAAATACAGCAAAAGATTTGAGTGCACAACGTTTGGTTTAGGTTTGACAGCCATAATCACCTTTTTATTGCTTTAAATGCGTTTTTAGCGCATGATTGTACATTTGAGCTGAATGTGTCAAAATCTTAAAAATTAACAGGTGCCCAAGCAATTTCATGCTAGAATCATCATCCGGATGCCAAAATAAACTAAATACAGCAAAAGATTTGAGTGCACAACGTTTGGTTTAGATTTGACAGCCATAATCAGCAATTGTGTACATTTGAGGTGAATGTGTCAAAATCTTAAAAATTAACAGGTGCCCAAGCAATTTCATGCTAGAATCATCATCCGGATGCCAAAATAAACTAAATACAGCAAAAGATTTCAGTGCACAACGTTTGGTTTAGGTTTGACAGCCATAATCACCTTTTTATTGCTTTAAATGCGTTTTTAGCGCATGATTGTACATTTGAGCTGAATGTGTCAAAATCTTAAAAATTAACAGGTGCCCAAGCCATTTCATGCTAGAATCATCATCCGGATGCCAAAATAAACTAAATACAGCAAAAGATTTGAGTGCACAACGTTTGGTTTAGATTTGACAGCCATAATCAGCAATTGTGTACATTTGAGCTGAATGTGTCAAAATCTTAAAAATTAACAGGTGCCCAAGCAATTTCATGCTAGAATCATCATCCGGATGCCAAAATAAACTAAATACAGCAAAAGATTTGAGTGCACAACGTTTGGTTTAGGTTTGACAGCCATAATCACCTTTTTATTGCTTTAAATTCGTTTTTAGCGCATGATTGTACATTTGAGCTGAATGTGTCAAAATCTTAAAAATTAACAGGTGCCCAAGCCATTTCATGCTAGAATCATCATCCGGATGCCAAAATAAACTAAATACAGCAAAAGATTTGAGTGCACAACGTTTGGTTTAGATTTGACAGCCATAATCAGCAATTGTGTACATTTGAGCTGAATGTGTCAAAATCTTAAAAATTAACAGGTGCCCAAGCAATTTCATGCTAGAATCATCATCCGGATGCCAAAATAAACTAAATACAGCAAAAGATTTGAGTGCACAACGTTTGGTTTAGGTTTGACAGCCATAATCACCTTTTTATTGCTTTAAATGCGTTTTTAGCGCATGATTGTACATTTGAGGTGAATGTGTCAAAATCTTAAAAATTAACAGGTGCCCAAGCAATTTCATGCTAGAATCATCATCCGGATGCCAAAATAAACTAAATACAGCAAAAGATTTGAGTGCACAACGTTTGGTTTAGGTTTGACAGCCATAATCACCTTTTTATTGCTTTAAATGCGTTTTTAGCGCATGATTGTACATTTGAGCTGAATGTGTCAAAATCTTAAAAATTAACAGGTGCCCAAGCAATTTCATGCTAGAATCATCATCCGGATGCCAAAATAAACTAAATACAGCAAAAGATTTGAGTGCACAACGTTTGGTTTAGATTTGACAGCCATAATCAGCAATTGTGTACATTTGAGGTGAATGTGTCGAAATCTTAAAAATTAACAGGTGCCCAAGCAATTTCATGCTAGAATCATCATCCGGATGCCAAAATAAACTAAATACAGCAAAAGATTTCAGTGCACAACGTTTGGTTTAGGTTTGACAGCCATAATCACCTTTTTATTGCTTTAAATGCGTTTTTAGCGCATGATTGTACATTTGAGCTGAATGTGTCAAAATCTTAAAAATTAACAGGTGCCCAAGCCATTTCATGCTAGAATCATCATCCGGATGCCAAAATAAACTAAATACAGCAAAAGATTTGAGTGCACAACGTTTGGTTTAGATTTGACAGCCATAATCAGCAATTGTGTACATTTGAGCTGAATGTGTCAAAATCTTAAAAATTAACAGGTGCCCAAGCAATTTCATGCTAGAATCATCATCCGGATGCCAAAATAAACTAAATACAGCAAAAGATTTGAGTGCACAACGTTTGGTTTAGGTTTGACAGCCATAATCACCTTTTTATTGCTTTAAATGCGTTTTTAGCGCATGATTGTACATTTGAGCTGAATGTGTCAAAATCTTAAAAATTAACAGGTGCCCAAGCAATTTCATGCTAGAATCATCATCCGGATGCCAAAATAAACTAAATACAGCAAAAGATTTGAGTGCACAGCGTTTGGTTTAGATTTGACAGCCATAATCAGCAATTGTGTACATTTGAGCTGAATGTGTCAAAATCTTAAAAATTAACAGGTGCCCAAGCAATTTCATGCTAGAATCATCATCCGGATGCCAAAATAAACTAAATACAGCAAAAGATTTGAGTGCACAACGTTTGGTTTAGGTTTGACAGCCATAATCACCTTTTTATTGCTTTAAATGCGTTTTTAGCGCATGATTGTACATTTGAGCTGAATGTGTCAAAATCTTAAAAATTAACAGGTGCCCAAGCAATTTCATGCTAGAATCATCATCCGGATGCCAAAATAAACTAAATACAGCAAAAGATTTGAGTGCACAACGTTTGGTTTAGATTTGACAGCCATAATCAGCAATTGTGTACATTTGAGCTGAATGTGTCAAAATCTTAAAAATTAACAGGTGCCCAAGCAATTTCATGCGAGAATCATCATCCGGATGCCAAAATAAACTAAATACAGCAAAAGATTTGAGTGCACAACGTTTGGTTTAGGTTTGACAGCCATAATCACCTTTTTATTGCTTTAAATGCGTTTTTAGCGCATGATTGTACATTTGAGCTGAATGTGTCAAAATCATAAAAATTAACAGGTGCCCAAGCAATTTCATGCTAGAATCATCATCCGGATGCCAAAATAAACTAAATACAGCAAAAGATTTGAGTGCACAACGTTTGGTTTAGATTTGACAGCCATAATCAGCAATTGTGTACATTTGAGGTGAATGTGTCAAAATCTTAAAAATTAACAGGTGCCCAAGCAATTTCATGCTAGAATCATCATCCGGATGCCAAAATAAACTAAATACAGCAAAAGATTTGAGTGCACAACGTTTGGTTTAGATTTGACAGCCATAATCAGCAATTGTGTACATTTGAGCTGAATGTGTCAAAATCTTAAAAATTAACAGGTGCCCAAGCAATTTCATGCTAGAATCATCATCCGGATGCCAAAATAAACTAAATACAGCAAAAGATTTGAGTGCACAACGTTTGGTTTAGGTTTGACAGCCATAATCACCTTTTTATTGCTTTAAATGCGTTTTTAGCGCATGATTGTACATTTGAGGTGAATGTGTCAAAATCTTAAAAATTAACAGGTGCCCAAGCAATTTCATGCTAGAATCATCATCCGGATGCCAAAATAAACTAAATACAGCAAAAGATTTGAGTGCACAACGTTTGGTTTAGGTTTGACAGCCATAATCACCTTTTTATTGCTTTAAATGCGTTTTTAGCGCATGATTGTACATTTGAGCTGAATGTGTCAAAATCTTAAAAATTAACAGGTGCCCAAGCAATTTCATGCTAGAATCATCATCCGGATGCCAAAATAAACTAAATACAGCAAAAGATTTGAGTGCACAACGTTTGGTTTAGATTTGACAGCCATAATCAGCAATTGTGTACATTTGAGCTGAATGTGTCAAAATCTTAAAAATTAACAGGTGCCCAAGCAATTTCATGCTAGAATCATCATCCGGATGCCAAAATAAACTAAATACAGCAAAAGATTTGAGTGCACAACGTTTGGTTTAGGTTTGACAGCCATAATCACCTTTTTATTGCTTTAAATTCGTTTTTAGCGCATGATTGTACATTTGAGCTGAATGTGTCAAAATCTTAAAAATTAACAGGTGCCCAAGCCATTTCATGCTAGAATCATCATCCGGATGCCAAAATAAACTAAATACAGCAAAAGATTTGAGTGCACAACGTTTGGTTTAGATTTGACAGCCATAATCAGCAATTGTGTACATTTGAGCTGAATGTGTCAAAATCTTAAACATTAACAGGTGCCCAAGCAATTTCATGCTAGAATCATCATCCGGATGCCAAAATAAACTAAATACAGCAAAAGATTTGAGTGCACAACGTTTGGTTTAGGTTTGACAGCCATAATCACCTTTTTATTGCTTTAAATGCGTTTTTAGCGCATGATTGTACATTTGAGGTGAATGTGTCAAAATCTTAAAAATTAACAGGTGCCCAAGCAATTTCATGCTAGAATCATCATCCGGATGCCAAAATAAACTAAATACAGCAAAAGATTTGAGTGCACAACGTTTGGTTTAGGTTTGACAGCCATAATCACCTTTTTATTGCTTTAAATGCGTTTTTAGCGCATGATTGTACATTTGAGCTGAATGTGTCAAAATCTTAAAAATTAACAGGTGCCCAAGCAATTTCATGCTAGAATCATCATCCGGATGCCAAAATAAACTAAATACAGCAAAAGATTTGAGTGCACAACGTTTGGTTTAGATTTGACAGCCATAATCAGCAATTGTGTACATTTGAGGTGAATGTGTCGAAATCTTAAAAATTAACAGGTGCCCAAGCAATTTCATGCTAGAATCATCATCCGGATGCCAAAATAAACTAAATACAGCAAAAGATTTCAGTGCACAACGTTTGGTTTAGGTTTGACAGCCATAATCACCTTTTTATTGCTTTAAATGCGTTTTTAGCGCATGATTGTACATTTGAGCTGAATGTGTCAAAATCTTAAAAATTAACAGGTGCCCAAGCCATTTCATGCTAGAATCATCATCCGGATGCCAAAATAAACTAAATACAGCAAAAGATTTGAGTGCACAACGTTTGGTTTAGATTTGACAGCCATAATCAGCAATTGTGTACATTTGAGCTGAATGTGTCAAAATCTTAAAAATTAACAGGTGCCCAAGCAATTTCATGCTAGAATCATCATCCGGATGCCAAAATAAACTAAATACAGCAAAAGATTTGAGTGCACAACGTTTGGTTTAGGTTTGACAGCCATAATCACCTTTTTATTGCTTTAAATGCGTTTTTAGCGCATGATTGTACATTTGAGCTGAATGTGTCAAAATCTTAAAAATTAACAGGTGCCCAAGCAATTTCATGCTAGAATCATCATCCGGATGCCAAAATAAACTAAATACAGCAAAAGATTTGAGTGCACAGCGTTTGGTTTAGATTTGACAGCCATAATCAGCAATTGTGTACATTTGAGCTGAATGTGTCAAAATCTTAAAAATTAACAGGTGCCCAAGCAATTTCATGCTAGAATCATCATCCGGATGCCAAAATAAACTAAATACAGCAAAAGATTTGAGTGCACAACGTTTGGTTTAGGTTTGACAGCCATAATCACCTTTTTATTGCTTTAAATGCGTTTTTAGCGCATGATTGTACATTTGAGCTGAATGTGTCAAAATCTTAAAAATTAACAGGTGCCCAAGCAATTTCATGCTAGAATCATCATCCGGATGCCAAAATAAACTAAATACAGCAAAAGATTTGAGTGCACAACGTTTGGTTTAGATTTGACAGCCATAATCAGCAATTGTGTACATTTGAGCTGAATGTGTCAAAATCTTAAAAATTAACAGGTGCCCAAGCAATTTCATGCGAGAATCATCATCCGGATGCCAAAATAAACTAAATACAGCAAAAGATTTGAGTGCACAACGTTTGGTTTAGGTTTGACAGCCATAATCACCTTTTTATTGCTTTAAATGCGTTTTTAGCGCATGATTGTACATTTGAGCTGAATGTGTCAAAATCATAAAAATTAACAGGTGCCCAAGCAATTTCATGCTAGAATCATCATCCGGATGCCAAAATAAACTAAATACAGCAAAAGATTTGAGTGCACAACGTTTGGTTTAGATTTGACAGCCATAATCAGCAATTGTGTACATTTGAGGTGAATGTGTCAAAATCTTAAAAATTAACAGGTGCCCAAGCAATTTCATGCTAGAATCATCATCCGGATGCCAAAATAAACTAAATACAGCAAAAGATTTCAGTGCACAACGTTTGGTTTAGGTTTGACAGCCATAATCACCTTTTTATTGCTTTAAATGCGTTTTTAGCGCATGATTGTACATTTGAGCTGAATGTGTCAAAATCTTAAAAATTAACAGGTGCCCAAGCCATTTCATGCTAGAATCATCATCCGGATGCCAAAATAAACTAAATACAGCAAAAGATTTGAGTGCACAACGTTTGGTTTAGATTTGACAGCCATAATCAGCAATTGTGTACATTTGAGCTGAATGTGTCAAAATCTTAAAAATTAACAGGTGCCCAAGCAATTTCATGCTAGAATCATCATCCGGATGCCAAAATAAACTAAATACAGCAAAAGATTTGAGTGCACAACGTTTGGTTTAGGTTTGACAGCCATAATCACCTTTTTATTGCTTTAAATTCGTTTTTAGCGCATGATTGTACATTTGAGCTGAATGTGTCAAAATCTTAAAAATTAACAGGTGCCCAAGCCATTTCATGCTAGAATCATCATCCGGATGCCAAAATAAACTAAATACAGCAAAAGATTTGAGTGCACAACGTTTGGTTTAGATTTGACAGCCATAATCAGCAATTGTGTACATTTGAGCTGAATGTGTCAAAATCTTAAAAATTAACAGGTGCCCAAGCAATTTCATGCTAGAATCATCATCCGGATGCCAAAATAAACTAAATACAGCAAAAGATTTGAGTGCACAACGTTTGGTTTAGGTTTGACAGCCATAATCACCTTTTTATTGCTTTAAATGCGTTTTTAGCGCATGATTGTACATTTGAGGTGAATGTGTCAAAATCTTAAAAATTAACAGGTGCCCAAGCAATTTCATGCTAGAATCATCATCCGGATGCCAAAATAAACTAAATACAGCAAAAGATTTGAGTGCACAACGTTTGGTTTAGGTTTGACAGCCATAATCACCTTTTTATTGCTTTAAATGCGTTTTTAGCGCATGATTGTACATTTGAGCTGAATGTGTCAAAATCTTAAAAATTAACAGGTGCCCAAGCCATTTCATGCTAGAATCATCATCCGGATGCCAAAATAAACTAAATACAGCAAAAGATTTGAGTGCACAACGTTTGGTTTAGATTTGACAGCCATAATCAGCAATTGTGTACATTTGAGGTGAATGTGTCAAAATCTTAAAAATTAACAGGTGCCCAAGCAATTTCATGCTAGAATCATCATCCGGATGCCAAAATAAACTAAATACAGCAAAAGATTTGAGTGCACAACGTTTGGTTTAGGTTTGACAGCCATAATCACCTTTTTATTGCTTTAAATGCGTTTTTAGCGCATGATTGTACATTTGAGCTGAATGTGTCAAAATCTTAAAAATTAACAGGTGCCCAAGCCATTTCATGCTAGAATCATCATCCGGATGCCAAAATAAACTAAATACAGCAAAAGATTTGAGTGCACAACGTTTGGTTTAGATTTGACAGCCATAATCAGCAATTGTGTACATTTGAGCTGAATGTGTCAAAATCTTAAAAATTAACAGGTGCCCAAGCAATTTCATGCTAGAATCATCATCCGGATGCCAAAATAAACTAAATACAGCAAAAGATTTGAGTGCACAACGTTTGGTTTAGGTTTGACAGCCATAATCACCTTTTTATTGCTTTAAATTCGTTTTTAGCGCATGATTGTACATTTGAGCTGAATGTGTCAAAATCTTAAAAATTAACAGGTGCCCAAGCCATTTCATGCTAGAATCATCATCCGGATGCCAAAATAAACTAAATACAGCAAAAGATTTGAGTGCACAACGTTTGGTTTAGATTTGACAGCCATAATCAGCAATTGTGTACATTTGAGCTGAATGTGTCAAAATCTTAAAAATTAACAGGTGCCCAAGCAATTTCATGCTAGAATCATCATCCGGATGCCAAAATAAACTAAATACAGCAAAAGATTTGAGTGCACAACGTTTGGTTTAGGTTTGACAGCCATAATCACCTTTTTATTGCTTTAAATGCGTTTTTAGCGCATGATTGTACATTTGAGCTGAATGTGTCAAAATCTTAAAAATTAACAGGTGCCCAAGCCATTTCATGCTAGAATCATCATCCGGATGCCAAAATAAACTAAATACAGCAAAAGATTTGAGTGCACAACGTTTGGTTTAGATTTGACAGCCATAATCAGCAATTGTGTACATTTGAGCTGAATGTGTCAAAATCTTAAAAATTAACAGGTGCCCAAGCAATTTCATGCTAGAATCATCATCCGGATGCCAAAATAAACTAAATACAGCAAAAGATTTGAGTGCACAACGTTTGGTTTAGGTTTGACAGCCATAATCACCTTTTTATTGCTTTAAATGCGTTTTTAGCGCATGATTGTACATTTGAGCTGAATGTGTCAAAATCTTAAAAATTAACAGGTGCCCAAGCAATTTCATGCTAGAATCATCATCCGGATGCCAAAATAAACTAAATACAGCAAAAGATTTGAGTGCACAGCGTTTGGTTTAGATTTGACAGCCATAATCAGCAATTGTGTACATTTGAGCTGAATGTGTCAAAATCTTAAAAATTAACAGGTGCCCAAGCAATTTCATGCTAGAATCATCATCCGGATGCCAAAATAAACTAAATACAGCAAAAGATTTGAGTGCACAACGTTTGGTTTAGGTTTGACAGCCATAATCACCTTTTTATTGCTTTAAATGCGTTTTTAGCGCATGATTGTACATTTGAGCTGAATGTGTCAAAATCTTAAAAATTAACAGGTGCCCAAGCAATTTCATGCTAGAATCATCATCCGGATGCCAAAATAAACTAAATACAGCAAAAGATTTGAGTGCACAACGTTTGGTTTAGATTTGACAGCCATAATCAGCAATTGTGTACATTTGAGCTGAATGTGTCAAAATCTTAAAAATTAACAGGTGCCCAAGCAATTTCATGCGAGAATCATCATCCGGATGCCAAAATAAACTAAATACAGCAAAAGATTTGAGTGCACAACGTTTGGTTTAGGTTTGACAGCCATAATCACCTTTTTATTGCTTTAAATGCGTTTTTAGCGCATGATTGTACATTTGAGCTGAATGTGTCAAAATCTTAAAAATTAACAGGTGCCCAAGCAATTTCATGCTAGAATCATCATCCGGATGCCAAAATAAACTAAATACAGCAAAAGATTTGAGTGCACAACGTTTGGTTTTGATTTGACAGCCATAATCAGCAATTGTGTACATTTGAGGTGAATGTGTCAAAATCTTAAAAATTAACAGGTGCCCAAGCAATTTCATGCTAGAATCATCATCCGGATGCCAAAATAAACTAAATACAGCAAAAGATTTCAGTGCACAACGTTTGGTTTAGGTTTGACAGCCATAATCACCTTTTTATTGCTTTAAATGCGTTTTTAGCGCATGATTGTACATTTGAGCTGAATGTGTCAAAATCTTAAAAATTAACAGGTGCCCAAGCCATTTCATGCTAGAATCATCATCCGGATGCCAAAATAAACTAAATACAGCAAAAGATTTGAGTGCACAACGTTTGGTTTAGATTTGACAGCCATAATCAGCAATTGTGTACATTTGAGCTGAATGTGTCAAAATCTTAAAAATTAACAGGTGCCCAAGCAATTTCATGCTAGAATCATCATCCGGATGCCAAAATAAACTAAATACAGCAAAAGATTTGAGTGCACAACGTTTGGTTTAGGTTTGACAGCCATAATCACCTTTTTATTGCTTTAAATTCGTTTTTAGCGCATGATTGTACATTTGAGCTGAATGTTTCAAAATCTTAAAAATTAACAGGTGCCCAAGCCATTTCATGCTAGAATCATCATCCGGATGCCAAAATAAACTAAATACAGCAAAAGATTTGAGTGCACAACGTTTGGTTTAGATTTGACAGCCATAATCAGCAATTGTGTACATTTGAGCTGAATGTGTCAAAATCTTAAAAATTAACAGGTGCCCAAGCAATTTCATGCTAGAATCATCATCCGGATGCCAAAATAAACTAAATACAGCAAAAGATTTCAGTGCACAACGTTTGGTTTAGGTTTGACAGCCATAATCACCTTTTTATTGCTTTAAATGCGTTTTTAGCGCATGATTGTACATTTGAGGTGAATGTGTCAAAATCTTAAAAATTAACAGGTGCCCAAGCAATTTCATGCTAGAATCATCATCCGGATGCCAAAATAAACTAAATACAGCAAAAGATTTGAGTGCACAACGTTTGGTTTAGGTTTGACAGCCATAATCACCTTTTTATTGCTTTAAATGCGTTTTTAGCGCATGATTGTACATTTGAGCTGAATGTGTCAAAATCTTAAAAATTAACAGGTGCCCAAGCAATTTCATGCTAGAATCATCATCCGGATGCCAAAATAAACTAAATACAGCAAAAGATTTGAGTGCACAACGTTTGGTTTAGATTTGACAGCCATAATCAGCAATTGTGTACATTTGAGCTGAATGTGTCAAAATCTTAAAAATTAACAGGTGCCCAAGCAATTTCATGCTAGAATCATCATCCGGAGGCCAAAATAAACTAAATACAGCAAAAGATTTGAGTGCACAACGTTTGGTTTAGATTTGACAGCCATAATCAGCAATTGTGTACATTTGAGCTGAATGTGTCAAAATCTTAAAAATTAACAGGTGCCCAAGCAATTTCATGCTAGAATCATCATCCGGATGCCAAAATAAACTAAATACAGCAAAAGATTTGAGTGCACAACGTTTGGTTTAGGTTTGACAGCCATAATCACCTTTTTATTGCTTTAAATGCGTTTTTAGCGCATGATTGTACATTTGAGCTGAATGTGTCAAAATCTTAAAAATTAACAGGTGCCCAAGCAATTTCATGCTAGAATCATCATCCGGATGCCAAAATAAACTAAATACAGCAAAAGATTTGAGTGCACAGCGTTTGGTTTAGATTTGACAGCCATAATCAGCAATTGTGTACATTTGAGCTGAATGTGTCAAAATCTTAAAAATTAACAGGTGCCCAAGCAATTTCATGCTAGAATCATCATCCGGATGCCAAAATAAACTAAATACAGCAAAAGATTTGAGTGCACAACGTTTGGTTTAGGTTTGACAGCCATAATCACCTTTTTATTGCTTTAAATGCGTTTTTAGCGCATGATTGTACATTTGAGCTGAATGTGTCAAAATCTTAAAAATTAACTGGTGCCCAAGCAATTTCATGCTAGAATCATCATCCGGATGCCAAAATAAACTAAATACAGCAAAAGATTTGAGTGCACAACGTTTGGTTTAGATTTGACAGCCATAATCAGCAATTGTGTACATTTGAGCTGAATGTGTCAAAATCTTAAAAATTAACAGGTGCCCAAGCAATTTCATGCGAGAATCATCATCCGGATGCCAAAATAAACTAAATACAGCAAAAGATTTGAGTGCACAACGTTTGGTTTAGGTTTGACAGCCATAATCACCTTTTTATTGCTTTAAATGCGTTTTTAGCGCATGATTGTACATTTGAGCTGAATGTGTCAAAATCTTAAAAATTAACAGGTGCCCAAGCAATTTCATGCTAGAATCATCATCCGGATGCCAAAATAAACTAAATACAGCAAAAGATTTGAGTGCACAACGTTTGGTTTAGATTTGACAGCCATAATCAGCAATTGTGTACATTTGAGGTGAATGTGTCAAAATCTTAAAAATTAACAGGTGCCCAAGCAATTTCATGCTAGAATCATCATCCGGATGCCAAAATAAACTAAATACAGCAAAAGATTTCAGTGCACAACGTTTGGTTTAGGTTTGACAGCCATAATCACCTTTTTATTGCTTTAAATGCGTTTTTAGCGCATGATTGTACATTTGAGCTGAATGTGTCAAAATCTTAAAAATTAACAGGTGCCCAAGCCATTTCATGCTAGAATCATCATCCGGATGCCAAAATAAACTAAATACAGCAAAAGATTTGAGTGCACAACGTTTGGTTTAGATTTGACAGCCATAATCAGCAATTGTGTACATTTGAGCTGAATGTGTCAAAATCTTAAAAATTAACAGGTGCCCAAGCAATTTCATGCGAGAATCATCATCCGGATGCCAAAATAAACTAAATACAGCAAAAGATTTGAGTGCACAACGTTTGGTTTAGGTTTGACAGCCATAATCACCTTTTTATTGCTTTAAATGCGTTTTTAGCGCATGATTGTACATTTGAGCTGAATGTGTCAAAATCATAAAAATTAACAGGTGCCCAAGCAATTTCATGCTAGAATCATCATCCGGATGCCAAAATAAACTAAATACAGCAAAAGATTTGAGTGCACAACGTTTGGTTTAGATTTGACAGCCATAATCAGCAATTGTGTACATTTGAGGTGAATGTGTCAAAATCTTAAAAATTAACAGGTGCCCAAGCAATTTCATGCTAGAATCATCATCCGGATGCCAAAATAAACTAAATACAGCAAAAGATTTCAGTGCACAACGTTTGGTTTAGGTTTGACAGCCATAATCACCTTTTTATTGCTTTAAATGCGTTTTTAGCGCATGATTGTACATTTGAGCTGAATGTGTCAAAATCTTAAAAATTAACAGGTGCCCAAGCCATTTCATGCTAGAATCATCATCCGGATGCCAAAATAAACTAAATACAGCAAAAGATTTGAGTGCACAACGTTTGGTTTAGATTTGACAGCCATAATCAGCAATTGTGTACATTTGAGCTGAATGTGTCAAAATCTTAAAAATTAACAGGTGCCCAAGCAATTTCATGCTAGAATCATCATCCGGATGCCAAAATAAACTAAATACAGCAAAAGATTTGAGTGCACAACGTTTGGTTTAGGTTTGACAGCCATAATCACCTTTTTATTGCTTTAAATGCGTTTTTAGCGCATGATTGTACATTTGAGCTCAATGTGTCAAAATCTTAAAAATTAACAGGTGCCCAAGCAATTAAGTGCTAGAATCATCATCCGGATGCCAAAATAAACTAAATACAGCAAAAGATTTGAGTGCACAACGTTTGGTTTAGATTTGACAGCCATAATCAGCAATTGTGTACATTTGAGCTGAATGTGTCAAAATCTTAAAAATTAACAGGTGCCCAAGCAATTTCATGCTAGAATCATCATCCGGATGCCAAAATAAACTAAATACAGCAAAAGATTTGAGTGCACAACGTTTGGTTTAGGTTTGACAGCCATAATCACCTTTTTATTGCTTTAAATGCGTTTTTAGCGCATGATTGTACATTTGAGCTGAATGTGTCAAAATCTTAAAAATTAACAGGTGCCCAAGCAATTTCATGCTAGAATCATCATCCGGATGCCAAAATAAACTAAATATAGCAAAAGATTTGAGTGCACAACGTTTGGTTTAGGTTTGACAGCCATAATCAGCAATTGTGTACATTTGAGCTGAATGTGTCAAAATCTTAAAAATTAACAGGTGCCCAAGCAATTTCATGCTAGAATCATCATCCGGATGCCAAAATAAACTAAATACAGCAAAAGATTTGAGTGCACAACGTTTGGTTTAGGTTTGACAGCCATAATCACCTTTTTATTGCTTTAAATGCGTTTTTAGCGCATGATTGTACATTTGAGCTGAATGTGTCAAAATCTTAAAAATTAACAGGTGCCCAAGCAATTTCATGCTAGAATCATCATCCGGATGCCAAAATAAACTAAATATAGCAAAAGATTTGAGTGAACAACGTTTGGTTTAGGTTTGACAGCCATAATCAGCAATTGTGTACATTTGAGCTGAATGTGTCAAAATCTTAAAAATTAACAGGTGCCCAAGCAATTTCATGCTAGAATCATCATCCGGATGCCAAAATAAACTAAATACAGCAAAAGATTTGAGTGCACAACGTTTGGTTTAGGTTTGACAGCCATAATCACCTTTTTATTGCTTTAAATGCGTTTTTAGCGCATGATTGTACATTTGAGCTCAATGTGTCAAAATCTTAAAAATTAACAGGTGCCCAAGCAATTAAGTGCTAGAATCATCATCCGGATGCCAAAATAAACTAAATACAGCAAAAGATTTGAGTGCACAACGTTTGGTTTAGATTTGACAGCCATAATCAGCAATTGTGTACATTTGAGCTGAATGTGTCAAAATCTTAAAAATTAACAGGTGCCCAAGCAATTTCATGCTAGAATCATCATCCGGATGCCAAAATAAACTAAATACAGCAAAAGATTTGAGTGCACAACGTTTGGTTTAGGTTTGACAGCCATAATCACCTTTTTATTGCTTTAAATGCGTTTTTAGCGCATGATTGTACATTTGAGCTGAATGTGTCAAAATCTTAAAAATTAACAGGTGCCCAAGCAATTTCATGCTAGAATCATCATCCGGATGCCAAAATAAACTAAATATAGCAAAAGATTTGAGTGCACAACGTTTGGTTTAGGTTTGACAGCCATAATCAGCAATTGTGTACATTTGAGCTGAATGTGTCAAAATCTTAAAAATTAACAGGTGCCCAAGCAATTTCATGCTAGAATCATCATCCGGATGCCAAAATAAACTAAATACAGCAAAAGATTTGAGTGCACAACGTTTGGTTTAGGTTTGACAGCCATAATCACCTTTTTATTGCTTTAAATGCGTTTTTAGCGCATGATTGTACATTTGAGCTGAATGTGTCAAAATCTTAAAAATTAACAGGTGCCCAAGCAATTTCATGCTAGAATCATCATCCGGATGCCAAAATAAACTAAATATAGCAAAAGATTTGAGTGCACAACGTTTGGTTTAGGTTTGACAGCCATAATCAGCAATTGTGTACATTTGAGCTGAATGTGTCAAAATCTTAAAAATTAACAGGTGCCCAAGCAATTTCATGCTAGAATCATCATCCGGATGCCAAAATAAACTAAATACAGCAAAAGATTTGAGTGCACAACGTTTGGTTTAGGTTTGACAGCCATAATCACCTTTTTATTGCTTTAAATGCGTTTTTAGCGCATGATTGTACATTTGAGCTGAATGTGTCAAAATCTTAAAAATTAACAGGTGCCCAAGCAATTTCATGCTAGAATCATCATCCGGATGCCAAAATAAACTATATATAGCAAAAGATTTGAGTGCACAACGTTTGGTTTAGGTTTGACAGCCATAATCAGCAATTGTGTACATTTGAGCTGAATGTGTCAAAATCTTAAAAATTAACAGGTGCCCAAGCAATTTCATGCTAGAATCATCATCCGGATGCCAAAATAAACTAAATACAGCAAAAGATTTGAGTGCACAACGTTTGGTTTAGGTTTGACAGCCATAATCACCTTTTTATTGCTTTAAATGCGTTTTTAGCGCATGATTGTACATTTGAGCTCAATGTGTCAAAATCTTAAAAATTAACAGGTGCCCAAGCAATTAAGTGCTAGAATCATCATCCGGATGCCAAAATAAACTAAATACAGCAAAAGATTTGAGTGCACAACGTTTGGTTTAGATTTGACAGCCA
Source organism: Festucalex cinctus (assembly GCF_051991245.1). Lineage (NCBI taxonomy): Eukaryota > Metazoa > Chordata > Actinopteri > Syngnathiformes > Syngnathidae > Festucalex > Festucalex cinctus. The sequence continues at coordinate 61,686 of NW_027520336.1, forward strand.
TAATCAGCAATTGTGTACATTTGAGCTGAATGTGTCAAAATCTTAAAAATTAACAGGTGCCCAAGCAATTTCATGCTAGAATCATCATCCGGATGCCAAAATAAACTAAATACAGCAAAAGATTTGAGTGCACAACGTTTGGTTTAGGTTTGACAGCCATAATCACCTTTTTATTGCTTTAAATGCGTTTTTAGCGCATGATTGTACATTTGAGCTGAATGTGTCAAAATCTTAAAAATTAACAGGTGCCCAAGCAATTTCATGCTAGAATCATCATCCGGATGCCAAAATAAACTAAATATAGCAAAAGATTTGAGTGCACAACGTTTGGTTTAGGTTTGACAGCCATAATCAGCAATTGTGTACATTTGAGCTGAATGTGTCAAAATCTTAAAAATTAACAGGTGCCCAAGCAATTTCATGCTAGAATCATCATCCGGATGCCAAAATAAACTAAATACAGCAAAAGATTTGAGTGCACAACGTTTGGTTTAGGTTTGACAGCCATAATCACCTTTTTATTGCTTTAAATGCGTTTTTAGCGCATGATTGTACATTTGAGCTGAATGTGTCAAAATCTTAAAAATTAACAGGTGCCCAAGCAATTAAGTGCTAGAATCATCATCCGGATGCCAAAATAAACTAAATACAGCAAAAGATTTGAGTGCACAACGTTTGGTTTAGATTTGACAGCCATAATCAGCAATTGTGTACATTTGAGCTGAATGTGTCAAAATCTTAAAAATTAACAGGTGCCCAAGCAATTTCATGCTAGAATCATCATCCGGATGCCAAAATAAACTAAATACAGCAAAAGATTTGAGTGCACAACGTTTGGTTTAGGTTTGACAGCCATAATCACCTTTTTATTCCTTTAAATGCGTTTTTAGCGCATGATTGTACATTTGAGCTGAATGTGTCAAAATCTTAAAAATTAACAGGTGCCCAAGCAATTTCATGCTAGAATCATCATCCGGATGCCAAAATAAACTAAATATAGCAAAAGATTTGAGTGCACAACGTTTGGTTTAGGTTTGACAGCCATAATCAGCAATTGTGTACATTTGAGCTGAATGTGTCAAAATCTTAAAAATTAACAGGTGCCCAAGCAATTTCATGCTAGAATCATCATCCGGATGCCAAAATAAACTAAATACAGCAAAAGATTTGAGTGCACAACGTTTGGTTTAGGTTTGACAGCCATAATCACCTTTTTATTGCTTTAAATGCGTTTTTAGCGCATGATTGTACATTTGAGCTGAATGTGTCAAAATCTTAAAAATTAACAGGTGCCCAAGCAATTAAGTGCTAGAATCATCATCCGGATGCCAAAATAAACTAAATACAGCAAAAGATTTGAGTGCACAACGTTTGGTTTAGATTTGACAGCCATAATCAGCAATTGTGTACATTTGAGCTGAATGTGTCAAAATCTTAAAAATTAACAGGTGCCCAAGCAATTTCATGCTAGAATCATCATCCGGATGCCAAAATAAACTAAATACAGCAAAAGATTTGAGTGCACAACGTTTGGTTTAGGTTTGACAGCCATAATCACCTTTTTAATGCTTTAAATGCGTTTTTAGCGCATGATTGTACATTTGAGCTGAATGTGTCAAAATCTTAAAAATTAACAGGTGCCCAAGCAATTAAGTGCTAGAATCATCATCCGGATGCCAAAATAAACTAAATACAGCAAAAGATTTGAGTGCACAACGTTTGGTTTAGATTTGACAGCCATAATCAGCAATTGTGAACATTTGAGCTGAATGTGTCAAAATCTTAAAAATTAACAGGTGCCCAAGCAATTTCATGCTAGAATCATCATCCGGATGCCAAAATAAACTAAATATAGCAAAAGATTTGAGTGCACAACGTTTGGTTTAGGTTTGACAGCCATAATCAGCAATTGTGTACATTTGAGCTGAATGTGTCAAAATCTTAAAAATTAACAGGTGCCCAAGCAATTTCATGCTAGAATCATCATCCGGATGCCAAAATAAACTAAATACAGCAAAAGATTTGAGTGCACAACGTTTGGTTTAGGTTTGACAGCCATAATCACCTTTTTATTGCTTTAAATGCGTTTTTAGCGCATGATTGTACATTTGAGCTGAATGTGTCAAAATCTTAAAAATTAACAGGTGCCCAAGCAATTAAGTGCTAGAATCATCATCCGGATGCCAAAATAAACTAAATACAGCAAAAGATTTGAGTGCACAACGTTTGGTTTAGATTTGACAGCCATAATCAGCAATTGTGTACATTTGAGCTGAATGTGTCAAAATCTTAAAAATTAACAGGTGCCCAAGCAATTTCATGCTAGAATCATCATCCGGATGCCAAAATAAACTAAATACAGCAAAAGATTTGAGTGCACAACGTTTGGTTTAGGTTTGACAGCCATAATCACCTTTTTAATGCTTTAAATGCGTTTTTAGCGCATGATTGTACATTTGAGCTGAATGTGTCAAAATCTTAAAAATTAACAGGTGCCCAAGCAATTAAGTGCTAGAATCATCATCCGGATGCCAAAATAAACTAAATACAGCAAAAGATTTGAGTGCACAACGTTTGGTTTAGATTTGACAGCCATAATCAGCAATTGTGAACATTTGAGCTGAATGTGTCAAAATCTTAAAAATTAACAGGTGCCCAAGCAATTTCATGCTAGAATCATCATCCGGATGCCAAAATAAACTAAATACAGCAAAAGATTTGAGTGCACAACGTTTGGTTTAGGTTTGACAGCCATAATCCCCTTTTTATTGCTTTAAATGCGTTTTTAGCGCATGATTGTACATTTGAGCTGAATGTGTCAAAATCTTAAAAATTAACAGGTGCCCAAGCAATTTCATGCTAGAATCATCATCCGGATGCCAAAATAAACTAAATACAGCAAAAGATTTGAGTGCACAACGTTTGGTTTAGGTTTGACAGCCATAATCCCCTTTTTATTGCTTTAAATGCGTTTTTAGCGCATGATTGTACATTTGAGCTGAATGTGTCAAAATCTTAAAAATTAACAGGTGCCCAAGCAATTTCATGCTAGAATCATCATCCGGATGCCAAAATAAACTAAATACAGCAAAAGATTTGAGTGCACAACGTTTGGTTTAGGTTTGACAGCCATAATCAGCAATTGTGTACATTTGAGCTGAATGTGTCAAAATCTTAAAAATTAACAGGTGCCCAAGCAATTTCATGCTAGAATCATCATCCGGATGCCAAAATAAACTAAATACAGCAAAAGATTTGAGTGCACAACGTTTGGTTTAGGTTTGACAGCCATAATCACCTTTTTATTGCTTTAAATGCGTTTTTAGCGCATGATTGTACATTTGAGCTGAATGTGTCAAAATCTTAAAAATTAACAGGTGCCCAAGCAATTAAGTGCTAGAATCATCATCCGGATGCCAAAATAAACTAAATACAGCAAAAGATTTGAGTGCACAACGTTTGGTTTAGATTTGACAGCCATAATCAGCAATTGTGTACATTTGAGCTGAATGTGTCAAAATCTTAAAAATTAACAGGTGCCCAAGCAATTTCATGCTAGAATCATCATCCGGATGCCAAAATAAACTAAATACAGCACAAGATTTGAGTGCACAACGTTTGGTTTAGGTTTGACAGCCATAATCACCTTTTTATTGCTTTAAATGCGTTTTTAGCGCATGATTGTACATTTGAGCTCAATGTGTCAAAATCTTAAAAATTAACAGGTGCCCAAGCAATTAAGTGCTAGAATCATCATCCGGATGCCAAAATAAACTAAATACAGCAAAAGATTTGAGTGCACAACGTTTGGTTTAGATTTGACAGCCATAATCAGCAATTGTGTACATTTGAGCTGAATGTGTCAAAATCTTAAAAATTAACAGGTGCCCAAGCAATTTCATGCTAGAATCATCATCCGGATGCCAAAATAAACTAAATACAGCAAAAGATTTGAGTGCACAACGTTTGGTTTAGGTTTGACAGCCATAATCACCTTTTTATTGCTTTAAATGCGTTTTTAGCGCATGATTGTACATTTGAGCTGAATGTGTCAAAATCTTAAAAATTAACAGGTGCCCAAGCAATTTCATGCTAGAATCATCATCCGGATGCCAAAATAAACTAAATACAGCAAAAGATTTGAGTGCACAACGTTTGGTTTAGGTTTGACAGCCATAATCAGCAATTGTGTACATTTGAGCTGAATGTGTCAAAATCTTAAAAATTAACAGGTGCCCAAGCAATTTCATGCTAGAATCATCATCCGGATGCCAAAATAAACTAAATACAGCAAAAGATTTGAGTGCACAACGTTTGGTTTAGGTTTGACAGCCATAATCACCTTTTTATTGCTTTAAATGCGTTTTTAGCGCATGATTGTACATTTGAGCTGAATGTGTCAAAATCTTAAAAATTAACAGGTGCCCAAGCAATTAAGTGCTAGAATCATCATCCGGATGCCAAAATAAACTAAATACAGCAAAAGATTTGAGTGCACAACGTTTGGTTTAGATTTGACAGCCATAATCAGCAATTGTGTACATTTGAGCTGAATGTGTCAAAATCTTAAAAATTAACAGGTGCCCAAGCAATTTCATGCTAGAATCATCATCCGGATGCCAAAATAAACTAAATACAGCAAAAGATTTGAGTGCACAACGTTTGGTTTAGGTTTGACAGCCATAATCACCTTTTTATTGCTTTAAATGCGTTTTTAGCGCATGATTGTACATTTGAGCTGAATGTGTCAAAATCTTAAAAATTAACAGGTGCCCAAGCAATTTCATGCTAGAATCATCATCCGGATGCCAAAATAAACTAAATATAGCAAAAGATTTGAGTGCACAACGTTTGGTTTAGGTTTGACAGCCATAATCAGCAATTGTGTACATTTGAGCTGAATGTGTCAAAATCTTAAAAATTAACAGGTGCCCAAGCAATTTCATGCTAGAATCATCATCCGGATGCCAAAATAAACTAAATACAGCAAAAGATTTGAGTGCACAACGTTTGGTTTAGGTTTGACAGCCATAATCACCTTTTTATTGCTTTAAATGCGTTTTTAGCGCATGATTGTACATTTGAGCTGAATGTGTCAAAATCTTAAAAATTAACAGGTGCCCAAGCAATTAAGTGCTAGAATCATCATCCGGATGCCAAAATAAACTAAATACAGCAAAAGATTTGAGTGCACAACGTTTGGTTTAGATTTGACAGCCATAATCAGCAATTGTGTACATTTGAGCTGAATGTGTCAAAATCTTAAAAATTAACAGGTGCCCAAGCAATTTCATGCTAGAATCATCATCCGGATGCCAAAATAAACTAAATACAGCAAAAGATTTGAGTGCACAACGTTTGGTTTAGGTTTGACAGCCATAATCACCTTTTTAATGCTTTAAATGCGTTTTTAGCGCATGATTGTACATTTGAGCTGAATGTGTCAAAATCTTAAAAATTAACAGGTGCCCAAGCAATTAAGTGCTAGAATCATCATCCGGATGCCAAAATAAACTAAATACAGCAAAAGATTTGAGTGCACAACGTTTGGTTTAGATTTGACAGCCATAATCAGCAATTGTGTACATTTGAGCTGAATGTGTCAAAATCTTAAAAATTAACAGGTGCCCAAGCAATTTCATGCTAGAATCATCATCCGGATGCCAAAATAAACTAAATACAGCAAAAGATTTGAGTGCACAACGTTTGGTTTAGGTTTGACAGCCATAATCCCCTTTTTATTGCTTTAAATGCGTTTTTAGCGCATGATTGTACATTTGAGCTGAATGTGTCAAAATCTTAAAAATTAACAGGTGCCCAAGCAATTTCATGCTAGAATCATCATCCGGATGCCAAAATAAACTAAATATAGCAAAAGATTTGAGTGCACAACGTTTGGTTTAGGTTTGACAGCCATAATCAGCAATTGTGTACATTTGAGCTGAATGTGTCAAAATCTTAAAAATTAACAGGTGCCCAAGCAATTTCATGCTAGAATCATCATCCGGATGCCAAAATAAACTAAATACAGCAAAAGATTTGAGTGCACAACGTTTGGTTTAGGTTTGACAGCCATAATCACCTTTTTATTGCTTTAAATGCGTTTTTAGCGCATGATTGTACATTTGAGCTGAATGTGTCAAAATCTTAAAAATTAACAGGTGCCCAAGCAATTAAGTGCTAGAATCATCATCCGGATGCCAAAATAAACTAAATACAGCAAAAGATTTGAGTGCACAACGTTTGGTTTAGATTTGACAGCCATAATCAGCAATTGTGTACATTTGAGCTGAATGTGTCAAAATCTTAAAAATTAACAGGTGCCCAAGCAATTTCATGCTAGAATCATCATCCGGATGCCAAAATAAACTAAATACAGCAAAAGATTTGAGTGCACAACGTTTGGTTTAGGTTTGACAGCCATAATCACCTTTTTATTGCTTTAAATGCGTTTTTAGCGCATGATTGTACATTTGAGCTGAATGTGTCAAAATCTTAAAAATTAACAGGTGCCCAAGCAATTTCATGCTAGAATCATCATCCGGATGCCAAAATAAACTAAATATAGCAAAAGATTTGAGTGCACAACGTTTGGTTTAGGTTTGACAGCCATAATCAGCAATTGTGTACATTTGAGCTGAATGTGTCAAAATCTTAAAAATTAACAGGTGCCCAAGCAATTTCATGCTAGAATCATCATCCGGATGCCAAAATAAACTAAATACAGCAAAAGATTTGAGTGCACAACGTTTGGTTTAGGTTTGACAGCCATAATCACCTTTTTATTGCTTTAAATGCGTTTTTAGCGCATGATTGTACATTTGAGCTGAATGTGTCAAAATCTTAAAAATTAACAGGTGCCCAAGCAATTTCATGCTAGAATCATCATCCGGATGCCAAAATAAACTAAATACAGCAAAAGATTTGAGTGCACAACGTTTGGTTTAGATTTGACAGCCATAATCAGCAATTGTGTACATTTGAGCTGAATGTGTCAAAATCTTATAAATTAACAGGTGCCCAAGCAATTTCATGCTAGAATCATCATCCGGATGCCAAAATAAACTAAATACAGCAAAAGATTTGAGTGCACAACGTTTGGTTTAGGTTTGACAGCCATAATCACCTTTTTAATGCTTTAAATGCGTTTTTAGCGCATGATTGTACATTTGAGCTCAATGTGTCAAAATCTTAAAAATTAACAGGTGCCCAAGCAATTAAGTGCTAGAATCATCATCCGGATGCCAAAATAAACTAAATACAGCAAAAGATTTGAGTGCACAACGTTTGGTTTAGATTTGACAGCCATAATCAGCAATTGTGTACATTTGAGCTGAATGTGTCAAAATCTTAAAAATTAACAGGTGCCCAAGCAATTTCATGCTAGAATCATCATCCGGATGCCAAAATAAACTAAATACAGCAAAAGATTTGAGTGCACAACGTTTGGTTTAGGTTTGACAGCCATAATCCCCTTTTTATTGCTTTAAATGCGTTTTTAGCGCATGATTGTACATTTGAGCTGAATGTGTCAAAATCTTAAAAATTAACAGGTGCCCAAGCAATTTCATGCTAGAATCATCATCCGGATGCCAAAATAAACTAAATACAGCAAAAGATTTGAGTGCACAACGTTTGGTTTAGGTTTGACAGCCATAATCCCCTTTTTATTGCTTTAAATGCGTTTTTAGCGCATGATTGTACATTTGAGCTGAATGTGTCAAAATCTTAAAAATTAACAGGTGCCCAAGCAATTTCATGCTAGAATCATCATCCGGATGCCAAAATAAACTAAATACAGCAAAAGATTTGAGTGCACAACGTTTGGTTTAGGTTTGACAGCCATAATCAGCAATTGTGTACATTTGAGCTGAATGTGTCAAAATCTTAAAAATTAACAGGTGCCCAAGCAATTTCATGCTAGAATCATCATCCGGATGCCAAAATAAACTAAATACAGCAAAAGATTTGAGTGCACAACGTTTGGTTTAGGTTTGACAGCCATAATCACCTTTTTATTGCTTTAAATGCGTTTTTAGCGCATGATTGTACATTTGAGCTGAATGTGTCAAAATCTTAAAAATTAACAGGTGCCCAAGCAATTAAGTGCTAGAATCATCATCCGGATGCCAAAATAAACTAAATACAGCAAAAGATTTGAGTGCACAACGTTTGGTTTAGATTTGACAGCCATAATCAGCAATTGTGTACATTTGAGCTGAATGTGTCAAAATCTTAAAAATTAACAGGTGCCCAAGCAATTTCATGCTAGAATCATCATCCGGATGCCAAAATAAACTAAATACAGCACAAGATTTGAGTGCACAACGTTTGGTTTAGGTTTGACAGCCATAATCACCTTTTTATTGCTTTAAATGCGTTTTTAGCGCATGATTGTACATTTGAGCTCAATGTGTCAAAATCTTAAAAATTAACAGGTGCCCAAGCAATTAAGTGCTAGAATCATCATCCGGATGCCAAAATAAACTAAATACAGCAAAAGATTTGAGTGCACAACGTTTGGTTTAGATTTGACAGCCATAATCAGCAATTGTGTACATTTGAGCTGAATGTGTCAAAATCTTAAAAATTAACAGGTGCCCAAGCAATTTCATGCTAGAATCATCATCCGGATGCCAAAATAAACTAAATACAGCAAAAGATTTGAGTGCACAACGTTTGGTTTAGGTTTGACAGCCATAATCACCTTTTTATTGCTTTAAATGCGTTTTTAGCGCATGATTGTACATTTGAGCTGAATGTGTCAAAATCTTAAAAATTAACAGGTGCCCAAGCAATTTCATGCTAGAATCATCATCCGGATGCCAAAATAAACTAAATACAGCAAAAGATTTGAGTGCACAACGTTTGGTTTAGGTTTGACAGCCATAATCCCCTTTTTATTGCTTTAAATGCGTTTTTAGCGCATGATTGTACATTTGAGCTGAATGTGTCAAAATCTTAAAAATTAACAGGTGCCCAAGCAATTTCATGCTAGAATCATCATCCGGATGCCAAAATAAACTAAATATAGCAAAAGATTTGAGTGCACAACGTTTGGTTTAGGTTTGACAGCCATAATCAGCAATTGTGTACATTTGAGCTGAATGTGTCAAAATCTTAAAAATTAACAGGTGCCCAAGCAATTTCATGCTAGAATCATCATCCGGATGCCAAAATAAACTAAATACAGCAAAAGATTTGAGTGCACAACGTTTGGTTTAGGTTTGACAGCCATAATCACCTTTTTATTGCTTTAAATGCGTTTTTAGCGCATGATTGTACATTTGAGCTGAATGTGTCAAAATCTTAAAAATTAACAGGTGCCCAAGCAATTTCATGCTAGAATCATCATCCGGATGCCAAAATAAACTAAATATAGCAAAAGATTTGAGTGCACAACGTTTGGTTTAGATTTGACAGCCATAATCAGCAATTGTGTACATTTGAGCTGAATGTGTCAAAATCTTAAAAATTAACAGGTGCCCAAGCAATTTCATGCTAGAATCATCATCCGGATGCCAAAATAAACTAAATACAGCAAAAGATTTGAGTGCACAACGTTTGGTTTAGGTTTGACAGCCATAATCACCTTTTTATTGCTTTAAATGCGTTTTTAGCGCATGATTGTACATTTGAGCTCAATGTGTCAAAATCTTAAAAATTAACAGGTGCCCAAGCAATTAAGTGCTACAATCATCATCCGGATGCCAAAATAAACTAAATACAGCAAAAGATTTGAGTGCACAACGTTTGGTTTAGATTTGACAGCCATAATCAGCAATTGTGTACATTTGAGCTGAATGTGTCAAAATCTTAAAAATTAACAGGTGCCCAAGCAATTTCATGCTAGAATCATCATCCGGATGCCAAAATAAACTAAATACAGCAAAAGATTTGAGTGCACAACGTTTGGTTTAGGTTTGACAGCCATAATCACCTTTTTATTGCTTTAAATGCGTTTTTAGCGCATGATTGTACATTTGAGCTGAATGTGTCAAAATCTTAAAAATTAACAGGTGCCCAAGCAATTTCATGCTAGAATCATCATCCGGATGCCAAAATAAACTAAATATAGCAAAAGATTTGAGTGCACAACGTTTGGTTTAGGTTTGACAGCCATAATCAGCAATTGTGTACATTTGAGCTGAATGTGTCAAAATCTTAAAAATTAACAGGTGCCCAAGCAATTTCATGCTAGAATCATCATCCGGATGCCAAAATAAACTAAATACAGCAAAAGATTTGAGTGCACAACGTTTGGTTTAGGTTTGACAGCCATAATCACCTTTTTATTGCTTTAAATGCGTTTTTAGCGCATGATTGTACATTTGAGCTGAATGTGTCAAAATCTTAAAAATTAACAGGTGCCCAAGCAATTAAGTGCTAGAATCATCATCCGGATGCCAAAATAAACTAAATACAGCAAAAGATTTGAGTGCACAACGTTTGGTTTAGATTTGACAGCCATAATCAGCAATTGTGTACATTTGAGCTGAATGTGTCAAAATCTTAAAAATTAACAGGTGCCCAAGCAATTTCATGCTAGAATCATCATCCGGATGCCAAAATAAACTAAATACAGCAAAAGATTTGAGTGCACAACGTTTGGTTTAGGTTTGACAGCCATAATCACCTTTTTATTGCTTTAAATGCGTTTTTAGCGCATGATTGAACATTTGAGCTGAATGTGTCAAAATCTTAAAAATTAACAGGTGCCCAAGCAATTAAGTGCTAGAATCATCATCCGGATGCCAAAATAAACTAAATACAGCAAAAGATTTGAGTGCACAACGTTTGGTTTAGATTTGACAGCCATAATCAGCAATTGTGTACATTTGAGCTGAATGTGTCAAAATCTTAAAATTAACAGGTGCCCAAGCAATTTCATGCTAGAATCATCATCCGGATGCCAAAATAAACTAAATACAGCAAAAGATTTGAGTGCACAACGTTTGGTTTAGGTTTGACAGCCATAATCACCTTTTTATTGCTTTAAATGCGTTTTTAGCGCATGATTGTACATTTGAGCTGAATGTGTCAAAATCTTAAAAATTAACAGGTGCCCAAGCAATTTCATGCTAGAATCATCATCCGGATGCCAAAATAAACTAAATACAGCAAAAGATTTGAGTGCACAACGTTTGGTTTAGATTTGACAGCCATAATCAGCAATTGTGTACATTTGAGCTGAATGTGTCAAAATCTTAAAAATTAACAGGTGCCCAAGCAATTTCATGCTAGAATCATCATCCGGATGCCAAAATAAACTAAATACAGCAAAAGATTTGAGTGCACAACGTTTGGTTTAGGTTTGACAGCCATAATCACCTTTTTATTGCTTTAAATGCGTTTTTAGCGCATGATTGTACATTTGAGCTCAATGTGTCAAAATCTTAAAAATTAACAGGTGCCCAAGCAATTAAGTGCTAGAATCATCATCCGGATGCCAAAATAAACTAAATACAGCAAAAGATTTGAGTGCACAACGTTTGGTTTAGATTTGACAGCCATAATCAGCAATTGTGTAGATTTGAGCTGAATGTGTCAAAATCTTAAAAATTAACAGGTGCCCAAGCAATTTCATGCTAGAATCATCATCCGGATGCCAAAATAAACTAAATACAGCAAAAGATTTGAGTGCACAACGTTTGGTTTAGGTTTGACAGCCATAATCACCTTTTTATTGCTTTAAATGCGTTTTTAGCGCATGATTGTACATTTGAGCTGAATGTGTCAAAATCTTAAAAATTAACAGGTGCCCAAGCAATTTCATGCTAGAATCATCATCCGGATGCCAAAATAAACTAAATATAGCAAAAGATTTGAGTGCACAACGTTTGGTTTAGGTTTGACAGCCATAATCAGCAATTGTGTACATTTGAGCTGAATGTGTCAAAATCTTAAAAATTAACAGGTGCCCAAGCAATTTCATGCTAGAATCATCATCCGGATGCCAAAATAAACTAAATACAGCAAAAGATTTGAGTGCACAACGTTTGGTTTAGGTTTGACAGCCATAATCCCCTTTTTATTGCTTTAAATGCGTTTTTAGCGCATGATTGTACATTTGAGCTGAATGTGTCAAAATCTTAAAAATTAACAGGTGCCCAAGCAATTAAGTGCTAGAATCATCATCCGGATGCCAAAATAAACTAAATACAGCAAAAGATTTGAGTGCACAACGTTTGGTTTAGATTTGACAGCCATAATCAGCAATTGTGTACATTTGAGCTGAATGTGTCAAAATCTTAAAAATTAACAGGTGCCCAAGCAATTTCATGCTAGAATCATCATCCGGATGCCAAAATAAACTAAATACAGCACAAGATTTGAGTGCACAACGTTTGGTTTAGGTTTGACAGCCATAATCACCTTTTTATTGCTTTAAATGCGTTTTTAGCGCATGATTGTACATTTGAGCTCAATGTGTCAAAATCTTAAAAATTAACAGGTGCCCAAGCAATTAAGTGCTAGAATCATCATCCGGATGCCAAAATAAACTAAATACAGCAAAAGATTTGAGTGCACAACGTTTGGTTTAGATTTGACAGCCATAATCAGCAATTGTGTACATTTGAGCTGAATGTGTCAAAATCTTAAAAATTAACAGGTGCCCAAGCAATTTCATGCTAGAATCATCATCCGGATGCCAAAATAAACTAAATACAGCAAAAGATTTGAGTGCACAACGTTTGGTTTAGGTTTGACAGCCATAATCACCTTTTTATTGCTTTAAATGCGTTTTTAGCGCATGATTGTACATTTGAGCTGAATGTGTCAAAATCTTAAAAATTAACAGGTGCCCAAGCAATTTCATGCTAGAATCATCATCCGGATGCCAAAATAAACTAAATACAGCAAAAGATTTGAGTGCACAACGTTTGGTTTAGGTTTGACAGCCATAATCCCCTTTTTATTGCTTTAAATGCGTTTTTAGCGCATGATTGTACATTTGAGCTGAATGTGTCAAAATCTTAAAAATTAACAGGTGCCCAAGCAATTTCATGCTAGAATCATCATCCGGATGCCAAAATAAACTAAATATAGCAAAAGATTTGAGTGCACAACGTTTGGTTTAGGTTTGACAGCCATAATCAGCAATTGTGTACATTTGAGCTGAATGTGTCAAAATCTTAAAAATTAACAGGTGCCCAAGCAATTTCATGCTAGAATCATCATCCGGATGCCAAAATAAACTAAATACAGCAAAAGATTTGAGTGCACAACGTTTGGTTTAGGTTTGACAGCCATAATCACCTTTTTATTGCTTTAAATGCGTTTTTAGCGCATGATTGTACATTTGAGCTGAATGTGTCAAAATCTTAAAAATTAACAGGTGCCCAAGCAATTTCATGCTAGAATCATCATCCGGATGCCAAAATAAACTAAATATAGCAAAAGATTTGAGTGCACAACGTTTGGTTTAGATTTGACAGCCATAATCAGCAATTGTGTACATTTGAGCTGAATGTGTCAAAATCTTAAAAATTAACAGGTGCCCAAGCAATTTCATGCTAGAATCATCATCCGGATGCCAAAATAAACTAAATACAGCAAAAGATTTGAGTGCACAACGTTTGGTTTAGGTTTGACAGCCATAATCACCTTTTTATTGCTTTAAATGCGTTTTTAGCGCATGATTGTACATTTGAGCTCAATGTGTCAAAATCTTAAAAATTAACAGGTGCCCAAGCAATTAAGTGCTACAATCATCATCCGGATGCCAAAATAAACTAAATACAGCAAAAGATTTGAGTGCACAACGTTTGGTTTAGATTTGACAGCCATAATCAGCAATTGTGTACATTTGAGCTGAATGTGTCAAAATCTTAAAAATTAACAGGTGCCCAAGCAATTTCATGCTAGAATCATCATCCGGATGCCAAAATAAACTAAATACAGCAAAAGATTTGAGTGCACAACGTTTGGTTTAGGTTTGACAGCCATAATCACCTTTTTATTGCTTTAAATGCGTTTTTAGCGCATGATTGTACATTTGAGCTGAATGTGTCAAAATCTTAAAAATTAACAGGTGCCCAAGCAATTTCATGCTAGAATCATCATCCGGATGCCAAAATAAACTAAATATAGCAAAAGATTTGAGTGCACAACGTTTGGTTTAGGTTTGACAGCCATAATCAGCAATTGTGTACATTTGAGCTGAATGTGTCAAAATCTTAAAAATTAACAGGTGCCCAAGCAATTTCATGCTAGAATCATCATCCGGATGCCAAAATAAACTAAATACAGCAAAAGATTTGAGTGCACAACGTTTGGTTTAGGTTTGACAGCCATAATCACCTTTTTATTGCTTTAAATGCGTTTTTAGCGCATGATTGTACATTTGAGCTGAATGTGTCAAAATCTTAAAAATTAACAGGTGCCCAAGCAATTAAGTGCTAGAATCATCATCCGGATGCCAAAATAAACTAAATACAGCAAAAGATTTGAGTGCACAACGTTTGGTTTAGATTTGACAGCCATAATCAGCAATTGTGTACATTTGAGCTGAATGTGTCAAAATCTTAAAAATTAACAGGTGCCCAAGCAATTTCATGCTAGAATCATCATCCGGATGCCAAAATAAACTAAATACAGCAAAAGATTTGAGTGCACAACGTTTGGTTTAGGTTTGACAGCCATAATCACCTTTTTATTGCTTTAAATGCGTTTTTAGCGCATGATTGAACATTTGAGCTGAATGTGTCAAAATCTTAAAAATTAACAGGTGCCCAAGCAATTAAGTGCTAGAATCATCATCCGGATGCCAAAATAAACTAAATACAGCAAAAGATTTGAGTGCACAACGTTTGGTTTAGATTTGACAGCCATAATCAGCAATTGTGTACATTTGAGCTGAATGTGTCAAAATCTTAAAATTAACAGGTGCCCAAGCAATTTCATGCTAGAATCATCATCCGGATGCCAAAATAAACTAAATACAGCAAAAGATTTGAGTGCACAACGTTTGGTTTAGGTTTGACAGCCATAATCACCTTTTTATTGCTTTAAATGCGTTTTTAGCGCATGATTGTACATTTGAGCTGAATGTGTCAAAATCTTAAAAATTAACAGGTGCCCAAGCAATTTCATGCTAGAATCATCATCCGGATGCCAAAATAAACTAAATACAGCAAAAGATTTGAGTGCACAACGTTTGGTTTAGATTTGACAGCCATAATCAGCAATTGTGTACATTTGAGCTGAATGTGTCAAAATCTTAAAAATTAACAGGTGCCCAAGCAATTTCATGCTAGAATCATCATCCGGATGCCAAAATAAACTAAATACAGCAAAAGATTTGAGTGCACAACGTTTGGTTTAGGTTTGACAGCCATAATCACCTTTTTATTGCTTTAAATGCGTTTTTAGCGCATGATTGTACATTTGAGCTGAATGTGTCAAAATCTTAAAAATTAACAGGTGCCCAAGCAATTTCATGCTAGAATCATCATCCGGATGCCAAAATAAACTAAATACAGCAAAAGATTTGAGTGCACAACGTTTGGTTTAGATTTGACAGCCATAATCAGCAATTGTGTACATTTGAGCTGAATGTGTCAAAATCTTAAAAATTAACAGGTGCCCAAGCAATTTCATGCTAGAATCATCATCCGGATGCCAAAATAAACTAAATACAGCAAAAGATTTGAGTGCACAACGTTTGGTTTAGGTTTGACAGCCATAATCACCTTTTTATTGCTTTAAATGCGTTTTTAGCGCATGATTGTACATTTGAGCTCAATGTGTCAAAATCTTAAAAATTAACAGGTGCCCAAGCAATTAAGTGCTAGAATCATCATCCGGATGCCAAAATAAACTAAATACAGCAAAAGATTTGAGTGCACAACGTTTGGTTTAGATTTGACAGCCATAATCAGCAATTGTGTAGATTTGAGCTGAATGTGTCAAAATCTTAAAAATTAACAGGTGCCCAAGCAATTTCATGCTAGAATCATCATCCGGATGCCAAAATAAACTAAATACAGCAAAAGATTTGAGTGCACAACGTTTGGTTTAGGTTTGACAGCCATAATCACCTTTTTATTGCTTTAAATGCGTTTTTTAGCGCATGATTGTACATTTGAGCTGAATGTGTCAAAAATCTTAAAAATTAACAGGTGCCCAAGCAATTTCATGCTAGAATCATCATCCGGATGCCAAAATAAACTAAATATAGCAAAAGATTTGAGTGCACAACGTTTGGTTTAGGTTTGACAGCCATAATCAGCAATTGTGTACATTTGAGCTGAATGTGTCAAAATCTTAAAAATTAACAGGTGCCCAAGCAATTTCATGCTAGAATCATCATCCGGATGCCAAAATAAACTAAATACAGCAAAAGATTTGAGTGCACAACGTTTGGTTTAGGTTTGACAGCCATAATCCCCTTTTTATTGCTTTAAATGCGTTTTTAGCGCATGATTGTACATTTGAGCTGAATGTGTCAAAATCTTAAAAATTAACAGGTGCCCAAGCAATTAAGTGCTAGAATCATCATCCGGATGCCAAAATAAACTAAATACAGCAAAAGATTTGAGTGCACAACGTTTGGTTTAGATTTGACAGCCATAATCAGCAATTGTGTACATTTGAGCTGAATGTGTCAAAATCTTAAAAATTAACAGGTGCCCAAGCAATTTCATGCTAGAATCATCATCCGGATGCCAAAATAAACTAAATACAGCACAAGATTTGAGTGCACAACGTTTGGTTTAGGTTTGACAGCCATAATCACCTTTTTATTGCTTTAAATGCGTTTTTAGCGCATGATTGTACATTTGAGCTCAATGTGTCAAAATCTTAAAAATTAACAGGTGCCCAAGCAATTAAGTGCTAGAATCATCATCCGGATGCCAAAATAAACTAAATACAGCAAAGATTTGAGTGCACAACGTTTGGTTTAGATTTGACAGCCATAATCAGCAATTGTGTACATTGAGCTGAATGTGTCAAAATCTTAAAAATTAACAGGTGCCCAAGCAATTTCAGTGCTAGAATCATCATCCGGATGCAAAATAAACTAAATACAGCAAAAGATTTGAGTGCACAACGTTTGGTTTAGGTTTGACAGCCATAATCACCTTTTTATTGCTTTAAATGCGTTTTTAGCGCATGATTGTACATTTGAGCTGAATGTGTCAAAATCTTAAAAATTAACAGGTGCCCAAGCAATTTCATGCTAGAATCATCATCCGGATGCCAAAATAAACTAAATACAGCAAAAGATTTGAGTGCACAACGTTTGGTTTAGGTTTGACAGCCATAATCCCCTTTTTATTGCTTTAAATGCGTTTTTAGCGCATGATTGTACATTTGAGCTGAATGTGTCAAAATCTTAAAAATTAACAGGTGCCCAAGCAATTTCATGCTAGAATCATCATCCGGATGCCAAAATAAACTAAATATAGCAAAAGATTTGAGTGCACAACGTTTGGTTTAGGTTTGACAGCCATAATCAGCAATTGTGTACATTTGAGCTGAATGTGTCAAAATCTTAAAAATTAACAGGTGCCCAAGCAATTTCATGCTAGAATCATCATCCGGATGCCAAAATAAACTAAATACAGCAAAAGATTTGAGTGCACAACGTTTGGTTTAGGTTTGACAGCCATAATCACCTTTTTATTGCTTTAAATGCGTTTTTAGCGCATGATTGTACATTTGAGCTGAATGTGTCAAAATCTTAAAAATTAACAGGTGCCCAAGCAATTTCATGCTAGAATCATCATCCGGATGCCAAAATAAACTAAATATAGCAAAAGATTTGAGTGCACAACGTTTGGTTTAGATTTGACAGCCATAATCAGCAATTGTGTACATTTGAGCTGAATGTGTCAAAATCTTAAAAATTAACAGGTGCCCAAGCAATTTCATGCTAGAATCATCATCCGGATGCCAAAATAAACTAAATACAGCAAAAGATTTGAGTGCACAACGTTTGGTTTAGGTTTGACAGCCATAATCACCTTTTTATTGCTTTAAATGCGTTTTTAGCGCATGATTGTACATTTGAGCTCAATGTGTCAAAATCTTAAAAATTAACAGGTGCCCAAGCAATTAAGTGCTACAATCATCATCCGGATGCCAAAATAAACTAAATACAGCAAAAGATTTGAGTGCACAACGTTTGGTTTAGATTTGACAGCCATAATCAGCAATTGTGTACATTTGAGCTGAATGTGTCAAAATCTTAAAAATTAACAGGTGCCCAAGCAATTTCATGCTAGAATCATCATCCGGATGCCAAAATAAACTAAATACAGCAAAAGATTTGAGTGCACAACGTTTGGTTTAGGTTTGACAGCCATAATCACCTTTTTATTGCTTTAAATGCGTTTTTAGCGCATGATTGTACATTTGAGCTGAATGTGTCAAAATCTTAAAAATTAACAGGTGCCCAAGCAATTTCATGCTAGAATCATCATCCGGATGCCAAAATAAACTAAATATAGCAAAAGATTTGAGTGCACAACGTTTGGTTTAGGTTTGACAGCCATAATCAGCAATTGTGTACATTTGAGCTGAATGTGTCAAAATCTTAAAAATTAACAGGTGCCCAAGCAATTTCATGCTAGAATCATCATCCGGATGCCAAAATAAACTAAATACAGCAAAAGATTTGAGTGCACAACGTTTGGTTTAGGTTTGACAGCCATAATCACCTTTTTATTGCTTTAAATGCGTTTTTAGCGCATGATTGTACATTTGAGCTGAATGTGTCAAAATCTTAAAAATTAACAGGTGCCCAAGCAATTAAGTGCTAGAATCATCATCCGGATGCCAAAATAAACTAAATACAGCAAAAGATTTGAGTGCACAACGTTTGGTTTAGATTTGACAGCCATAATCAGCAATTGTGTACATTTGAGCTGAATGTGTCAAAATCTTAAAAATTAACAGGTGCCCAAGCAATTTCATGCTAGAATCATCATCCGGATGCCAAAATAAACTAAATACAGCAAAAGATTTGAGTGCACAACGTTTGGTTTAGGTTTGACAGCCATAATCACCTTTTTATTGCTTTAAATGCGTTTTTAGCGCATGATTGAACATTTGAGCTGAATGTGTCAAAATCTTAAAAATTAACAGGTGCCCAAGCAATTAAGTGCTAGAATCATCATCCGGATGCCAAAATAAACTAAATACAGCAAAAGATTTGAGTGCACAACGTTTGGTTTAGATTTGACAGCCATAATCAGCAATTGTGTACATTTGAGCTGAATGTGTCAAAATCTTAAAATTAACAGGTGCCCAAGCAATTTCATGCTAGAATCATCATCCGGATGCCAAAATAAACTAAATACAGCAAAAGATTTGAGTGCACAACGTTTGGTTTAGGTTTGACAGCCATAATCACCTTTTTATTGCTTTAAATGCGTTTTTAGCGCATGATTGTACATTTGAGCTGAATGTGTCAAAATCTTAAAAATTAACAGGTGCCCAAGCAATTTCATGCTAGAATCATCATCCGGATGCCAAAATAAACTAAATACAGCAAAAGATTTGAGTGCACAACGTTTGGTTTAGATTTGACAGCCATAATCAGCAATTGTGTACATTTGAGCTGAATGTGTCAAAATCTTAAAAATTAACAGGTGCCCAAGCAATTTCATGCTAGAATCATCATCCGGATGCCAAAATAAACTAAATACAGCAAAAGATTTGAGTGCACAACGTTTGGTTTAGGTTTGACAGCCATAATCACCTTTTTATTGCTTTAAATGCGTTTTTAGCGCATGATTGTACATTTGAGCTCAATGTGTCAAAATCTTAAAAATTAACAGGTGCCCAAGCAATTAAGTGCTAGAATCATCATCCGGATGCCAAAATAAACTAAATACAGCAAAAGATTTGAGTGCACAACGTTTGGTTTAGATTTGACAGCCATAATCAGCAATTGTGTAGATTTGAGCTGAATGTGTCAAAATCTTAAAAATTAACAGGTGCCCAAGCAATTTCATGCTAGAATCATCATCCGGATGCCAAAATAAACTAAATACAGCAAAAGATTTGAGTGCACAACGTTTGGTTTAGGTTTGACAGCCATAATCACCTTTTTATTGCTTTAAATGCGTTTTTAGCGCATGATTGTACATTTGAGCTGAATGTGTCAAAATCTTAAAAATTAACAGGTGCCCAAGCAATTTCATGCTAGAATCATCATCCGTATGCCAAAATAAACTAAATATAGCAAAAGATTTGAGTGCACAACGTTTGGTTTAGGTTTGACAGCCATAATCAGCAATTGTGTACATTTGAGCTGAATGTGTCAAAATCTTAAAAATTAACAGGTGCCCAAGCAATTTCATGCTAGAATCATCATCCGGATGCCAAAATAAACTAAATACAGCAAAAGATTTGAGTGCACAACGTTTGGTTTAGGTTTGACAGCCATAATCACCTTTTTATTGCTTTAAATGCGTTTTTAGCGCATGATTGTACATTTGAGCTCAATGTGTCAAAATCTTAAAAATTAACAGGTGCCCAAGCAATTAAGTGCTAGAATCATCATCCGGATGCCAAAATAAACTAAATACAGCAAAAGATTTGAGTGCACAACGTTTGGTTTAGATTTGACAGCCATAATCAGCAATTGTGTACATTTGAGCTGAATGTGTCAAAATCTTAAAAATTAACAGGTGCCCAAGCAATTTCATGCTAGAATCATCATCCGGATGCCAAAATAAACTAAATACAGCAAAAGATTTGAGTGCACAACGTTTGGTTTAGGTTTGACAGCCATAATCACCTTTTTATTGCTTTAAATGCGTTTTTAGCGCATGATTGTACATTTGAGCTGAATGTGTCAAAATCTTAAAAATTAACAGGTGCCCAAGCAATTTCATGCTAGAATCATCATCCGGATGCCAAAATAAACTAAATATAGCAAAAGATTAGAGTGCACAACGTTTGGTTTAGGTTTGACAGCCATAATCAGCAATTGTGTACATTTGAGCTGAATGTGTCAAAATCTTAAAAATTAACAGGTGCCCAAGCAATTTCATGCTAGAATCATCATCCGGATGCCAAAATAAACTAAATACAGCAAAAGATTTGAGTGCACAACGTTTGGTTTAGGTTTGACAGCCATAATCACCTTTTTATTGCTTTAAATGCGTTTTTAGCGCATGATTGTACATTTGAGCTGAATGTGTCAAAATCTTAAAAATTAACAGGTGCCCAAGCAATTTCATGCTAGAATCATCATCCGGATGCCAAAATAAACTAAATATAGCAAAAGATTTGAGTGCACAACGTTTGGTTTAGGTTTGACAGCCATAATCAGCAATTGTGTACATTTGAGCTGAATGTGTCAAAATCTTAAAAATTAACAGGTGCCCAAGCAATTTCATGCTAGAATCATCATCCGGATGCCAAAATAAACTAAATACAGCAAAAGATTTGAGTGCACAACGTTTGGTTTAGGTTTGACAGCCATAATCACCTTTTTATTGCTTTAAATGCGTTTTTAGCGCATGATTGTACATTTGAGCTGAATGTGTCAAAATCTTAAAAATTAACAGGTGCCCAAGCAATTAAGTGCTAGAATCATCATCCGGATGCCAAAATAAACTAAATACAGCAAAAGATTTGAGTGCACAACGTTTGGTTTAGATTTGACAGCCATAATCAGCAATTGTGTACATTTGAGCTGAATGTGTCAAAATCTTAAAAATTAACAGGTGCCCAAGCAATTTCATGCTAGAATCATCATCCGGATGCCAAAATAAACTAAATACAGCAAAAGATTTGAGTGCACAACGTTTGGTTTAGGTTTGACAGCCATAATCACCTTTTTAATGCTTTAAATGCGTTTTTAGCGCATGATTGTACATTTGAGCTGAATGTGTCAAAATCTTAAAAATTAACAGGTGCCCAAGCAATTAAGTGCTAGAATCATCATCCGGATGCCAAAATAAACTAAATACAGCAAAAGATTTGAGTGCACAACGTTTGGTTTAGATTTGACAGCCATAATCAGCAATTGTGTACATTTGAGCTGAATGTGTCAAAATCTTAAAAATTAACAGGTGCCCAAGCAATTTCATGCTAGAATCATCATCCGGATGCCAAAATAAACTAAATACAGCAAAAGATTTGAGTGCACAACGTTTGGTTTAGGTTTGACAGCCATAATCCCCTTTTTATTGCTTTAAATGCGTTTTTAGCGCATGATTGTACATTTGAGCTGAATGTGTCAAAATCTTAAAAATTAACAGGTGCCCAAGCAATTTCATGCTAGAATCATCATCCGGATGCCAAAATAAACTAAATACAGCAAAAGATTTGAGTGCACAACGTTTGGTTTAGGTTTGACAGCCATAATCCCCTTTTTATTGCTTTAAATGCGTTTTTAGCGCATGATTGTACATTTGAGCTGAATGTGTCAAAATCTTAAAAATTAACAGGTGCCCAAGCAATTTCATGCTAGAATCATCATCCGGATGCCAAAATAAACTAAATACAGCAAAAGATTTGAGTGCACAACGTTTGGTTTAGGTTTGACAGCCATAATCCCCTTTTTATTGCTTTAAATGCGTTTTTAGCGCATGATTGTACATTTGAGCTGAATGTGTCAAAATCTTAAAAATTAACAGGTGCCCAAGCAATTTCATGCTAGAATCATCATCCGGATGCCAAAATAAACTAAATACAGCAAAAGATTTGAGTGCACAACGTTTGGTTTAGGTTTGACAGCCATAATCAGCAATTGTGTACATTTGAGCTGAATGTGTCAAAATCTTAAAAATTAACAGGTGCCCAAGCAATTTCATGCTAGAATCATCATCCGGATGCCAAAATAAACTAAATACAGCACAAGATTTGAGTGCACAACGTTTGGTTTAGGTTTGACAGCCATAATCACCTTTTTATTGCTTTAAATGCGTTTTTAGCGCATGATTGTACATTTGAGCTCAATGTGTCAAAATCTTAAAAATTAACAGGTGCCCAAGCAATTAAGTGCTAGAATCATCATCCGGATGCCAAAATAAACTAAATACAGCAAAAGATTTGAGTGCACAACGTTTGGTTTAGATTTGACAGCCATAATCAGCAATTGTGTACATTTGAGCTGAATGTGTCAAAATCTTAAAAATTAACAGGTGCCCAAGCAATTTCATGCTAGAATCATCATCCGGATGCCAAAATAAACTAAATACAGCAAAAGATTTGAGTGCACAACGTTTGGTTTAGGTTTGACAGCCATAATCACCTTTTTATTGCTTTAAATGCGTTTTTAGCGCATGATTGTACATTTGAGCTGAATGTGTCAAAATCTTAAAAATTAACAGGTGCCCAAGCAATTTCATGCTAGAATCATCATCCGGATGCCAAAATAAACTAAATATAGCAAAAGATTTGAGTGCACAACGTTTGGTTTAGGTTTGACAGCCATAATCACCTTTTTATTGCTTTAAATGCGTTTTTAGCGCATGATTGTACATTTGAGCTGAATGTGTCAAAATCTTAAAAATTAACAGGTGCCCAAGCAATTTCATGCTAGAATCATCATCCGGATGCCAAAATAAACTAAATACAGCAAAAGATTTGAGTGCACAACGTTTGGTTTAGATTTGACAGCCATAATCAGCAATTGTGTAGATTTGAGCTGAATGTGTCAAAATCTTAAAAATTAACAGGTGCCCAAGCAATTTCATGCTAGAATCATCATCCGGATGCCAAAATAAACTAAATACAGCAAAAGATTTGAGTGCACAACGTTTGGTTTAGGTTTGACAGCCATAATCACCTTTTTATTGCTTTAAATGCGTTTTTAGCGCATGATTGTACATTTGAGCTGAATGTGTCAAAATCTTAAAAATTAACAGGTGCCCAAGCAATTTCATGCTAGAATCATCATCCGGATGCCAAAATAAACTAAATATAGCAAAAGATTTGAGTGCACAACGTTTGGTTTAGGTTTGACAGCCATAATCAGCAATTGTGTACATTTGAGCTGAATGTGTCAAAATCTTAAAAATTAACAGGTGCCCAAGCAATTTCATGCTAGAATCATCATCCGGATGCCAAAATAAACTAAATACAGCAAAAGATTTGAGTGCACAACGTTTGGTTTAGGTTTGACAGCCATAATCCCCTTTTTATTGCTTTAAATGCGTTTTTAGCGCATGATTGTACATTTGAGCTGAATGTGTCAAAATCTTAAAAATTAACAGGTGCCCAAGCAATTAAGTGCTAGAATCATCATCCGGATGCCAAAATAAACTAAATACAGCAAAAGATTTGAGTGCACAACGTTTGGTTTAGATTTGACAGCCATAATCAGCAATTGTGTACATTTGAGCTGAATGTGTCAAAATCTTAAAAATTAACAGGTGCCCAAGCAATTTCATGCTAGAATCATCATCCGGATGCCAAAATAAACTAAATACAGCACAAGATTTGAGTGCACAACGTTTGGTTTAGGTTTGACAGCCATAATCACCTTTTTATTGCTTTAAATGCGTTTTTAGCGCATGATTGTACATTTGAGCTCAATGTGTCAAAATCTTAAAAATTAACAGGTGCCCAAGCAATTAAGTGCTAGAATCATCATCCGGATGCCAAAATAAACTAAATACAGCAAAAGATTTGAGTGCACAACGTTTGGTTTAGATTTGACAGCCATAATCAGCAATTGTGTACATTTGAGCTGAATGTGTCAAAATCTTAAAAATTAACAGGTGCCCAAGCAATTTCATGCTAGAATCATCATCCGGATGCCAAAATAAACTAAATACAGCAAAAGATTTGAGTGCACAACGTTTGGTTTAGGTTTGACAGCCATAATCACCTTTTTATTGCTTTAAATGCGTTTTTAGCGCATGATTGTACATTTGAGCTGAATGTGTCAAAATCTTAAAAATTAACAGGTGCCCAAGCAATTTCATGCTAGAATCATCATCCGGATGCCAAAATAAACTAAATACAGCAAAAGATTTGAGTGCACAACGTTTGGTTTAGGTTTGACAGCCATAATCCCCTTTTTATTGCTTTAAATGCGTTTTTAGCGCATGATTGTACATTTGAGCTGAATGTGTCAAAATCTTAAAAATTAACAGGTGCCCAAGCAATTTCATGCTAGAATCATCATCCGGATGCCAAAATAAACTAAATATAGCAAAAGATTTGAGTGCACAACGTTTGGTTTAGGTTTGACAGCCATAATCAGCAATTGTGTACATTTGAGCTGAATGTGTCAAAATCTTAAAAATTAACAGGTGCCCAAGCAATTTCATGCTAGAATCATCATCCGGATGCCAAAATAAACTAAATACAGCAAAAGATTTGAGTGCACAACGTTTGGTTTAGGTTTGACAGCCATAATCACCTTTTTATTGCTTTAAATGCGTTTTTAGCGCATGATTGTACATTTGAGCTGAATGTGTCAAAATCTTAAAAATTAACAGGTGCCCAAGCAATTTCATGCTAGAATCATCATCCGGATGCCAAAATAAACTAAATATAGCAAAAGATTTGAGTGCACAACGTTTGGTTTAGATTTGACAGCCATAATCAGCAATTGTGTACATTTGAGCTGAATGTGTCAAAATCTTAAAAATTAACAGGTGCCCAAGCAATTTCATGCTAGAATCATCATCCGGATGCCAAAATAAACTAAATACAGCAAAAGATTTGAGTGCACAACGTTTGGTTTAGGTTTGACAGCCATAATCACCTTTTTATTGCTTTAAATGCGTTTTTAGCGCATGATTGTACATTTGAGCTCAATGTGTCAAAATCTTAAAAATTAACAGGTGCCCAAGCAATTAAGTGCTACAATCATCATCCGGATGCCAAAATAAACTAAATACAGCAAAAGATTTGAGTGCACAACGTTTGGTTTAGATTTGACAGCCATAATCAGCAATTGTGTACATTTGAGCTGAATGTGTCAAAATCTTAAAAATTAACAGGTGCCCAAGCAATTTCATGCTAGAATCATCATCCGGATGCCAAAATAAACTAAATACAGCAAAAGATTTGAGTGCACAACGTTTGGTTTAGGTTTGACAGCCATAATCACCTTTTTATTGCTTTAAATGCGTTTTTAGCGCATGATTGTACATTTGAGCTGAATGTGTCAAAATCTTAAAAATTAACAGGTGCCCAAGCAATTTCATGCTAGAATCATCATCCGGATGCCAAAATAAACTAAATATAGCAAAAGATTTGAGTGCACAACGTTTGGTTTAGGTTTGACAGCCATAATCAGCAATTGTGTACATTTGAGCTGAATGTGTCAAAATCTTAAAAATTAACAGGTGCCCAAGCAATTTCATGCTAGAATCATCATCCGGATGCCAAAATAAACTAAATACAGCAAAAGATTTGAGTGCACAACGTTTGGTTTAGGTTTGACAGCCATAATCACCTTTTTATTGCTTTAAATGCGTTTTTAGCGCATGATTGTACATTTGAGCTGAATGTGTCAAAATCTTAAAAATTAACAGGTGCCCAAGCAATTAAGTGCTAGAATCATCATCCGGATGCCAAAATAAACTAAATACAGCAAAAGATTTGAGTGCACAACGTTTGGTTTAGATTTGACAGCCATAATCAGCAATTGTGTACATTTGAGCTGAATGTGTCAAAATCTTAAAAATTAACAGGTGCCCAAGCAATTTCATGCTAGAATCATCATCCGGATGCCAAAATAAACTAAATACAGCAAAAGATTTGAGTGCACAACGTTTGGTTTAGGTTTGACAGCCATAATCACCTTTTTATTGCTTTAAATGCGTTTTTAGCGCATGATTGAACATTTGAGCTGAATGTGTCAAAATCTTAAAAATTAACAGGTGCCCAAGCAATTAAGTGCTAGAATCATCATCCGGATGCCAAAATAAACTAAATACAGCAAAAGATTTGAGTGCACAACGTTTGGTTTAGATTTGACAGCCATAATCAGCAATTGTGTACATTTGAGCTGAATGTGTCAAAATCTTAAAATTAACAGGTGCCCAAGCAATTTCATGCTAGAATCATCATCCGGATGCCAAAATAAACTAAATACAGCAAAAGATTTGAGTGCACAACGTTTGGTTTAGGTTTGACAGCCATAATCACCTTTTTATTGCTTTAAATGCGTTTTTAGCGCATGATTGTACATTTGAGCTGAATGTGTCAAAATCTTAAAAATTAACAGGTGCCCAAGCAATTTCATGCTAGAATCATCATCCGGATGCCAAAATAAACTAAATACAGCAAAAGATTTGAGTGCACAACGTTTGGTTTAGATTTGACAGCCATAATCAGCAATTGTGTACATTTGAGCTGAATGTGTCAAAATCTTAAAAATTAACAGGTGCCCAAGCAATTTCATGCTAGAATCATCATCCGGATGCCAAAATAAACTAAATACAGCAAAAGATTTGAGTGCACAACGTTTGGTTTAGGTTTGACAGCCATAATCACCTTTTTATTGCTTTAAATGCGTTTTTAGCGCATGATTGTACATTTGAGCTCAATGTGTCAAAATCTTAAAAATTAACAGGTGCCCAAGCAATTAAGTGCTAGAATCATCATCCGGATGCCAAAATAAACTAAATACAGCAAAAGATTTGAGTGCACAACGTTTGGTTTAGATTTGACAGCCATAATCAGCAATTGTGTAGATTTGAGCTGAATGTGTCAAAATCTTAAAAATTAACAGGTGCCCAAGCAATTTCATGCTAGAATCATCATCCGGATGCCAAAATAAACTAAATACAGCAAAAGATTTGAGTGCACAACGTTTGGTTTAGGTTTGACAGCCATAATCACCTTTTTATTGCTTTAAATGCGTTTTTAGCGCATGATTGTACATTTGAGCTGAATGTGTCAAAATCTTAAAAATTAACAGGTGCCCAAGCAATTTCATGCTAGAATCATCATCCGTATGCCAAAATAAACTAAATATAGCAAAAGATTTGAGTGCACAACGTTTGGTTTAGGTTTGACAGCCATAATCAGCAATTGTGTACATTTGAGCTGAATGTGTCAAAATCTTAAAAATTAACAGGTGCCCAAGCAATTTCATGCTAGAATCATCATCCGGATGCCAAAATAAACTAAATACAGCAAAAGATTTGAGTGCACAACGTTTGGTTTAGGTTTGACAGCCATAATCACCTTTTTATTGCTTTAAATGCGTTTTTAGCGCATGATTGTACATTTGAGCTCAATGTGTCAAAATCTTAAAAATTAACAGGTGCCCAAGCAATTAAGTGCTAGAATCATCATCCGGATGCCAAAATAAACTAAATACAGCAAAAGATTTGAGTGCACAACGTTTGGTTTAGATTTGACAGCCATAATCAGCAATTGTGTACATTTGAGCTGAATGTGTCAAAATCTTAAAAATTAACAGGTGCCCAAGCAATTTCATGCTAGAATCATCATCCGGATGCCAAAATAAACTAAATACAGCAAAAGATTTGAGTGCACAACGTTTGGTTTAGGTTTGACAGCCATAATCACCTTTTTATTGCTTTAAATGCGTTTTTAGCGCATGATTGTACATTTGAGCTGAATGTGTCAAAATCTTAAAAATTAACAGGTGCCCAAGCAATTTCATGCTAGAATCATCATCCGGATGCCAAAATAAACTAAATATAGCAAAAGATTAGAGTGCACAACGTTTGGTTTAGGTTTGACAGCCATAATCAGCAATTGTGTACATTTGAGCTGAATGTGTCAAAATCTTAAAAATTAACAGGTGCCCAAGCAATTTCATGCTAGAATCATCATCCGGATGCCAAAATAAACTAAATACAGCAAAAGATTTGAGTGCACAACGTTTGGTTTAGGTTTGACAGCCATAATCACCTTTTTATTGCTTTAAATGCGTTTTTAGCGCATGATTGTACATTTGAGCTGAATGTGTCAAAATCTTAAAAATTAACAGGTGCCCAAGCAATTTCATGCTAGAATCATCATCCGGATGCCAAAATAAACTAAATATAGCAAAAGATTTGAGTGCACAACGTTTGGTTTAGGTTTGACAGCCATAATCAGCAATTGTGTACATTTGAGCTGAATGTGTCAAAATCTTAAAAATTAACAGGTGCCCAAGCAATTTCATGCTAGAATCATCATCCGGATGCCAAAATAAACTAAATACAGCAAAAGATTTGAGTGCACAACGTTTGGTTTAGGTTTGACAGCCATAATCACCTTTTTATTGCTTTAAATGCGTTTTTAGCGCATGATTGTACATTTGAGCTGAATGTGTCAAAATCTTAAAAATTAACAGGTGCCCAAGCAATTAAGTGCTAGAATCATCATCCGGATGCCAAAATAAACTAAATACAGCAAAAGATTTGAGTGCACAACGTTTGGTTTAGATTTGACAGCCATAATCAGCAATTGTGTACATTTGAGCTGAATGTGTCAAAATCTTAAAAATTAACAGGTGCCCAAGCAATTTCATGCTAGAATCATCATCCGGATGCCAAAATAAACTAAATACAGCAAAAGATTTGAGTGCACAACGTTTGGTTTAGGTTTGACAGCCATAATCACCTTTTTAATGCTTTAAATGCGTTTTTAGCGCATGATTGTACATTTGAGCTGAATGTGTCAAAATCTTAAAAATTAACAGGTGCCCAAGCAATTAAGTGCTAGAATCATCATCCGGATGCCAAAATAAACTAAATACAGCAAAAGATTTGAGTGCACAACGTTTGGTTTAGATTTGACAGCCATAATCAGCAATTGTGTACATTTGAGCTGAATGTGTCAAAATCTTAAAAATTAACAGGTGCCCAAGCAATTTCATGCTAGAATCATCATCCGGATGCCAAAATAAACTAAATACAGCAAAAGATTTGAGTGCACAACGTTTGGTTTAGGTTTGACAGCCATAATCCCCTTTTTATTGCTTTAAATGCGTTTTTAGCGCATGATTGTACATTTGAGCTGAATGTGTCAAAATCTTAAAAATTAACAGGTGCCCAAGCAATTTCATGCTAGAATCATCATCCGGATGCCAAAATAAACTAAATACAGCAAAAGATTTGAGTGCACAACGTTTGGTTTAGGTTTGACAGCCATAATCCCCTTTTTATTGCTTTAAATGCGTTTTTAGCGCATGATTGTACATTTGAGCTGAATGTGTCAAAATCTTAAAAATTAACAGGTGCCCAAGCAATTTCATGCTAGAATCATCATCCGGATGCCAAAATAAACTAAATACAGCAAAAGATTTGAGTGCACAACGTTTGGTTTAGGTTTGACAGCCATAATCCCCTTTTTATTGCTTTAAATGCGTTTTTAGCGCATGATTGTACATTTGAGCTGAATGTGTCAAAATCTTAAAAATTAACAGGTGCCCAAGCAATTTCATGCTAGAATCATCATCCGGATGCCAAAATAAACTAAATACAGCAAAAGATTTGAGTGCACAACGTTTGGTTTAGGTTTGACAGCCATAATCAGCAATTGTGTACATTTGAGCTGAATGTGTCAAAATCTTAAAAATTAACAGGTGCCCAAGCAATTTCATGCTAGAATCATCATCCGGATGCCAAAATAAACTAAATACAGCAAAAGATTTGAGTGCACAACGTTTGGTTTAGGTTTGACAGCCATAATCACCTTTTTATTGCTTTAAATGCGTTTTTAGCGCATGATTGTACATTTGAGCTCAATGTGTCAAAATCTTAAAAATTAACAGGTGCCCAAGCAATTAAGTGCTAGAATCATCATCCGGATGCCAAAATAAACTAAATACAGCAAAAGATTTGAGTGCACAACGTTTGGTTTAGATTTGACAGCCATAATCAGCAATTGTGTACATTTGAGCTGAATGTGTCAAAATCTTAAAAATTAACAGGTGCCCAAGCAATTTCATGCTAGAATCATCATCCGGATGCCAAAATAAACTAAATACAGCAAAAGATTTGAGTGCACAACGTTTGGTTTAGGTTTGACAGCCATAATCACCTTTTTATTGCTTTAAATGCGTTTTTAGCGCATGATTGTACATTTGAGCTGAATGTGTCAAAATCTTAAAAATTAACAGGTGCCCAAGCAATTTCATGCTAGAATCATCATCCGGATGCCAAAATAAACTAAATACAGCAAAAGATTTGAGTGCACAACGTTTGGTTTAGGTTTGACAGCCATAATCCCCTTTTTATTGCTTTAAATGCGTTTTTAGCGCATGATTGTACATTTGAGCTGAATGTGTCAAAATCTTAAAAATTAACAGGTGCCCAAGCAATTTCATGCTAGAATCATCATCCGGATGCCAAAATAAACTAAATATAGCAAAAGATTTGAGTGCACAACGTTTGGTTATGGTTTGACAGCCATAATCAGCAATTGTGTACATTTGAGCTGAATGTGTCAAAATCTTAAAAATTAACAGGTGCCCAAGCAATTTCATGCTAGAATCATCATCCGGATGCCAAAATAAACTAAATACAGCAAAAGATTTGAGTGCACAACGTTTGGTTTAGGTTTGACAGCCATAATCACCTTTTTATTGCTTTAAATGCGTTTTTAGCGCATGATTGTACATTTGAGCTGAATGTGTCAAAATCTTAAAAATTAACAGGTGCCCAAGCAATTTCATGCTAGAATCATCATCCGGATGCCAAAATAAACTAAATATAGCAAAAGATTTGAGTGCACAACGTTTGGTTTAGATTTGACAGCCATAATCAGCAATTGTGTACATTTGAGCTGAATGTGTCAAAATCTTAAAAATTAACAGGTGCCCAAGCAATTTCATGCTAGAATCATCATCCGGATGCCAAAATAAACTAAATACAGCAAAAGATTTGAGTGCACAACGTTTGGTTTAGGTTTGACAGCCATAATCACCTTTTTATTGCTTTAAATGCGTTTTTAGCGCATGATTGTACATTTGAGCTCAATGTGTCAAAATCTTAAAAATTAACAGGTGCCCAAGCAATTAAGTGCTAGAATCATCATCCGGATGCCAAAATAAACTAAATACAGCAAAAGATTTGAGTGCACAACGTTTGGTTTAGATTTGACAGCCATAATCAGCAATTGTGTACATTTGAGCTGAATGTGTCAAAATCTTAAAAATTAACAGGTGCCCAAGCAATTTCATGCTAGAATCATCATCCGGATGCCAAAATAAACTAAATACAGCAAAAGATTTGAGTGCACAACGTTTGGTTTAGGTTTGACAGCCATAATCACCTTTTTATTGCTTTAAATGCGTTTTTAGCGCATGATTGTACATTTGAGCTGAATGTGTCAAAATCTTAAAAATTAACAGGTGCCCAAGCAATTTCATGCTAGAATCATCATCCGGATGCCAAAATAAACTAAATATAGCAAAAGATTTGAGTGCACAACGTTTGGTTTAGGTTTGACAGCCATAATCAGCAATTGTGTACATTTGAGCTGAATGTGTCAAAATCTTAAAAATTAACAGGTGCCCAAGCAATTTCATGCTAGAATCATCATCCGGATGCCAAAATAAACTAAATACAGCAAAAGATTTGAGTGCACAACGTTTGGTTTAGGTTTGACAGCCATAATCACCTTTTTATTGCTTTAAATGCGTTTTTAGCGCATGATTGTACATTTGAGCTGAATGTGTCAAAATCTTAAAAATTAACAGGTGCCCAAGCAATTAAGTGCTAGAATCATCATCCGGATGCCAAAATAAACTAAATACAGCAAAAGATTTGAGTGCACAACGTTTGGTTTAGATTTGACAGCCATAATCAGCAATTGTGTACATTTGAGCTGAATGTGTCAAAATCTTAAAAATTAACAGGTGCCCAAGCAATTTCATGCTAGAATCATCATCCGGATGCCAAAATAAACTAAATACAGCAAAAGATTTGAGTGCACAACGTTTGGTTTAGGTTTGACAGCCATAATCACCTTTTTATTGCTTTAAATGCGTTTTTAGCGCATGATTGTACATTTGAGCTCAATGTGTCAAAATCTTAAAAATTAACAGGTGCCCAAGCAATTAAGTGCTAGAATCATCATCCGGATGCCAAAATAAACTAAATACAGCAAAAGATTTGAGTGCACAACGTTTGGTTTAGATTTGACAGCCATAATCAGCAATTGTGTACATTTGAGCTGAATGTGTCAAAATCTTAAAAATTAACAGGTGCCCAAGCAATTTCATGCTAGAATCATCATCCGGATGCCAAAATAAACTAAATACAGCAAAAGATTTGAGTGCACAACGTTTGGTTTAGGTTTGACAGCCATAATCACCTTTTTATTGCTTTAAATGCGTTTTTAGCGCATGATTGTACATTTGAGCTGAATGTGTCAAAATCTTAAAAATTAACAGGTGCCCAAGCAATTTCATGCTAGAATCATCATCCGGATGCCAAAATAAACTAAATATAGCAAAAGATTTGAGTGCACAACGTTTGGTTTAGGTTTGACAGCCATAATCAGCAATTGTGTACATTTGAGCTGAATGTGTCAAAATCTTAAAAATTAACAGGTGCCCAAGCAATTTCATGCTAGAATCATCATCCGGATGCCAAAATAAACTAAATACAGCAAAAGATTTGAGTGCACAACGTTTGGTTTAGGTTTGACAGCCATAATCACCTTTTTATTGCTTTAAATGCGTTTTTAGCGCATGATTGTACATTTGAGCTCAATGTGTCAAAATCTTAAAAATTAACAGGTGCCCAAGCAATTAAGTGCTAGAATCATCATCCGGATGCCAAAATAAACTAAATACAGCAAAAGATTTGAGTGCACAACGTTTGGTTTAGATTTGACAGCCATAATCAGCAATTGTGTACATTTGAGCTGAATGTGTCAAAATCTTAAAAATTAACAGGTGCCCAAGCAATTTCATGCTAGAATCATCATCCGGATGCCAAAATAAACTAAATACAGCAAAAGATTTGAGTGCACAACGTTTGGTTTAGGTTTGACAGCCATAATCACCTTTTTATTGCTTTAAATGCGTTTTTAGCGCATGATTGTACATTTGAGCTGAATGTGTCAAAATCTTAAAAATTAACAGGTGCCCAAGCAATTTCATGCTAGAATCATCATCCGGATGCCAAAATAAACTAAATATAGCAAAAGATTTGAGTGCACAACGTTTGGTTTAGGTTTGACAGCCATAATCAGCAATTGTGTACATTTGAGCTGAATGTGTCAAAATCTTAAAAATTAACAGGTGCCCAAGCAATTTCATGCTAGAATCATCATCCGGATGCCAAAATAAACTAAATACAGCAAAAGATTTGAGTGCACAACGTTTGGTTTAGGTTTGACAGCCATAATCACCTTTTTATTGCTTTAAATGCGTTTTTAGCGCATGATTGTACATTTGAGCTGAATGTGTCAAAATCTTAAAAATTAACAGGTGCCCAAGCAATTAAGTGCTAGAATCATCATCCGGATGCCAAAATAAACTAAATACAGCAAAAGATTTGAGTGCACAACGTTTGGTTTAGATTTGACAGCCATAATCAGCAATTGTGTACATTTGAGCTGAATGTGTCAAAATCTTAAAAATTAACAGGTGCCCAAGCAATTTCATGCTAGAATCATCATCCGGATGCCAAAATAAACTAAATACAGCAAAAGATTTGAGTGCACAACGTTTGGTTTAGGTTTGACAGCCATAATCACCTTTTTATTGCTTTAAATGCGTTTTTAGCGCATGATTGTACATTTGAGCTCAATGTGTCAAAATCTTAAAAATTAACAGGTGCCCAAGCAATTAAGTGCTAGAATCATCATCCGGATGCCAAAATAAACTAAATACAGCAAAAGATTTGAGTGCACAACGTTTGGTTTAGATTTGACAGCCATAATCAGCAATTGTGTACATTTGAGCTGAATGTGTCAAAATCTTAAAAATTAACAGGTGCCCAAGCAATTTCATGCTAGAATCATCATCCGGATGCCAAAATAAACTAAATACAGCAAAAGATTTGAGTGCACAACGTTTGGTTTAGGTTTGACAGCCATAATCACCTTTTTATTGCTTTAAATGCGTTTTTAGCGCATGATTGTACATTTGAGCTGAATGTGTCAAAATCTTAAAAATTAACAGGTGCCCAAGCAATTTCATGCTAGAATCATCATCCGGATGCCAAAATAAACTAAATATAGCAAAAGATTTGAGTGCACAACGTTTGGTTTAGGTTTGACAGCCATAATCAGCAATTGTGTACATTTGAGCTGAATGTGTCAAAATCTTAAAAATTAACAGGTGCCCAAGCAATTTCATGCTAGAATCATCATCCGGATGCCAAAATAAACTAAATACAGCAAAAGATTTGAGTGCACAACGTTTGGTTTAGGTTTGACAGCCATAATCACCTTTTTATTGCTTTAAATGCGTTTTTAGCGCATGATTGTACATTTGAGCTCAATGTGTCAAAATCTTAAAAATTAACAGGTGCCCAAGCAATTAAGTGCTAGAATCATCATCCGGATGCCAAAATAAACTAAATACAGCAAAAGATTTGAGTGCACAACGTTTGGTTTAGATTTGACAGCCATAATCAGCAATTGTGTACATTTGAGCTGAATGTGTCAAAATCTTAAAAATTAACAGGTGCCCAAGCAATTTCATGCTAGAATCATCATCCGGATGCCAAAATAAACTAAATACAGCAAAAGATTTGAGTGCACAACGTTTGGTTTAGGTTTGACAGCCATAATCACCTTTTTATTGCTTTAAATGCGTTTTTAGCGCATGATTGTACATTTGAGCTGAATGTGTCAAAATCTTAAAAATTAACAGGTGCCCAAGCAATTTCATGCTAGAATCATCATCCGGATGCCAAAATAAACTAAATATAGCAAAAGATTAGAGTGCACAACGTTTGGTTTAGGTTTGACAGCCATAATCAGCAATTGTGTACATTTGAGCTGAATGTGTCAAAATCTTAAAAATTAACAGGTGCCCAAGCAATTTCATGCTAGAATCATCATCCGGATGCCAAAATAAACTAAATACAGCAAAAGATTTGAGTGCACAACGTTTGGTTTAGGTTTGACAGCCATAATCACCTTTTTAATGCTTTAAATGCGTTTTTAGCGCATGATTGTACATTTGAGCTGAATGTGTCAAAATCTTAAAAATTAACAGGTGCCCAAGCAATTAAGTGCTAGAATCATCATCCGGATGCCAAAATAAACTAAATACAGCAAAAGATTTGAGTGCACAACGTTTGGTTTAGATTTGACAGCCATAATCAGCAATTGTGTACATTTGAGCTGAATGTGTCAAAATCTTAAAAATTAACAGGTGCCCAAGCAATTTCATGCTAGAATCATCATCCGGATGCCAAAATAAACTAAATACAGCAAAAGATTTGAGTGCACAACGTTTGGTTTAGGTTTGACAGCCATAATCCCCTTTTTATTGCTTTAAATGCGTTTTTAGCGCATGATTGTACATTTGAGCTGAATGTGTCAAAATCTTAAAAATTAACAGGTGCCCAAGCAATTTCATGCTAGAATCATCATCCGGATGCCAAAATAAACTAAATACAGCAAAAGATTTGAGTGCACAACGTTTGGTTTAGGTTTGACAGCCATAATCCCCTTTTTATTGCTTTAAATGCGTTTTTAGCGCATGATTGTACATTTGAGCTGAATGTGTCAAAATCTTAAAAATTAACAGGTGCCCAAGCAATTTCATGCTAGAATCATCATCCGGATGCCAAAATAAACTAAATACAGCAAAAGATTTGAGTGCACAACGTTTGGTTTAGGTTTGACAGCCATAATCCCCTTTTTATTGCTTTAAATGCGTTTTTAGCGCATGATTGTACATTTGAGCTGAATGTGTCAAAATCTTAAAAATTAACAGGTGCCCAAGCAATTTCATGCTAGAATCATCATCCGGATGCCAAAATAAACTAAATACAGCAAAAGATTTGAGTGCACAACGTTTGGTTTAGGTTTGACAGCCATAATCAGCAATTGTGTACATTTGAGCTGAATGTGTCAAAATCTTAAAAATTAACAGGTGCCCAAGCAATTTCATGCTAGAATCATCATCCGGATGCCAAAATAAACTAAATACAGCAAAAGATTTGAGTGCACAACGTTTGGTTTAGGTTTGACAGCCATAATCACCTTTTTATTGCTTTAAATGCGTTTTTAGCGCATGATTGTACATTTGAGCTCAATGTGTCAAAATCTTAAAAATTAACAGGTGCCCAAGCAATTAAGTGCTAGAATCATCATCCGGATGCCAAAATAAACTAAATACAGCAAAAGATTTGAGTGCACAACGTTTGGTTTAGATTTGACAGCCATAATCAGCAATTGTGTACATTTGAGCTGAATGTGTCAAAATCTTAAAAATTAACAGGTGCCCAAGCAATTTCATGCTAGAATCATCATCCGGATGCCAAAATAAACTAAATACAGCAAAAGATTTGAGTGCACAACGTTTGGTTTAGGTTTGACAGCCATAATCACCTTTTTATTGCTTTAAATGCGTTTTTAGCGCATGATTGTACATTTGAGCTGAATGTGTCAAAATCTTAAAAATTAACAGGTGCCCAAGCAATTTCATGCTAGAATCATCATCCGGATGCCAAAATAAACTAAATACAGCAAAAGATTTGAGTGCACAACGTTTGGTTTAGGTTTGACAGCCATAATCCCCTTTTTATTGCTTTAAATGCGTTTTTAGCGCATGATTGTACATTTGAGCTGAATGTGTCAAAATCTTAAAAATTAACAGGTGCCCAAGCAATTTCATGCTAGAATCATCATCCGGATGCCAAAATAAACTAAATATAGCAAAAGATTTGAGTGCACAACGTTTGGTTATGGTTTGACAGCCATAATCAGCAATTGTGTACATTTGAGCTGAATGTGTCAAAATCTTAAAAATTAACAGGTGCCCAAGCAATTTCATGCTAGAATCATCATCCGGATGCCAAAATAAACTAAATACAGCAAAAGATTTGAGTGCACAACGTTTGGTTTAGGTTTGACAGCCATAATCACCTTTTTATTGCTTTAAATGCGTTTTTAGCGCATGATTGTACATTTGAGCTGAATGTGTCAAAATCTTAAAAATTAACAGGTGCCCAAGCAATTTCATGCTAGAATCATCATCCGGATGCCAAAATAAACTAAATATAGCAAAAGATTTGAGTGCACAACGTTTGGTTTAGATTTGACAGCCATAATCAGCAATTGTGTACATTTGAGCTGAATGTGTCAAAATCTTAAAAATTAACAGGTGCCCAAGCAATTTCATGCTAGAATCATCATCCGGATGCCAAAATAAACTAAATACAGCAAAAGATTTGAGTGCACAACGTTTGGTTTAGGTTTGACAGCCATAATCACCTTTTTATTGCTTTAAATGCGTTTTTAGCGCATGATTGTACATTTGAGCTCAATGTGTCAAAATCTTAAAAATTAACAGGTGCCCAAGCAATTAAGTGCTAGAATCATCATCCGGATGCCAAAATAAACTAAATACAGCAAAAGATTTGAGTGCACAACGTTTGGTTTAGATTTGACAGCCATAATCAGCAATTGTGTACATTTGAGCTGAATGTGTCAAAATCTTAAAAATTAACAGGTGCCCAAGCAATTTCATGCTAGAATCATCATCCGGATGCCAAAATAAACTAAATACAGCAAAAGATTTGAGTGCACAACGTTTGGTTTAGGTTTGACAGCCATAATCACCTTTTTATTGCTTTAAATGCGTTTTTAGCGCATGATTGTACATTTGAGCTGAATGTGTCAAAATCTTAAAAATTAACAGGTGCCCAAGCAATTTCATGCTAGAATCATCATCCGGATGCCAAAATAAACTAAATATAGCAAAAGATTTGAGTGCACAACGTTTGGTTTAGGTTTGACAGCCATAATCAGCAATTGTGTACATTTGAGCTGAATGTGTCAAAATCTTAAAAATTAACAGGTGCCCAAGCAATTTCATGCTAGAATCATCATCCGGATGCCAAAATAAACTAAATACAGCAAAAGATTTGAGTGCACAACGTTTGGTTTAGGTTTGACAGCCATAATCACCTTTTTATTGCTTTAAATGCGTTTTTAGCGCATGATTGTACATTTGAGCTGAATGTGTCAAAATCTTAAAAATTAACAGGTGCCCAAGCAATTAAGTGCTAGAATCATCATCCGGATGCCAAAATAAACTAAATACAGCAAAAGATTTGAGTGCACAACGTTTGGTTTAGATTTGACAGCCATAATCAGCAATTGTGTACATTTGAGCTGAATGTGTCAAAATCTTAAAAATTAACAGGTGCCCAAGCAATTTCATGCTAGAATCATCATCCGGATGCCAAAATAAACTAAATACAGCAAAAGATTTGAGTGCACAACGTTTGGTTTAGGTTTGACAGCCATAATCACCTTTTTATTGCTTTAAATGCGTTTTTAGCGCATGATTGTACATTTGAGCTCAATGTGTCAAAATCTTAAAAATTAACAGGTGCCCAAGCAATTTCATGCTAGAATCATCATCCGGATGCCAAAATAAACTAAATACAGCAAAAGATTTGAGTGCACAACGTTTGGTTTAGATTTGACAGCCATAATCAGCAATTGTGTACATTTGAGCTGAATGTGTCAAAATCTTAAAAATTAACAGGTGCCCAAGCAATTTCATGCTAGAATCATCATCCGGATGCCAAAATAAACTAAATACAGCAAAAGATTTGAGTGCACAACGTTTGGTTTAGGTTTGACAGCCATAATCACCTTTTTATTGCTTTAAATGCGTTTTTAGCGCATGATTGTACATTTGAGCTGAATGTGTCAAAATCTTAAAAATTAACAGGTGCCCAAGCAATTTCATGCTAGAATCATCATCCGGATGCCAAAATAAACTAAATATAGCAAAAGATTTGAGTGCACAACGTTTGGTTTAGGTTTGACAGCCATAATCAGCAATTGTGTACATTTGAGCTGAATGTGTCAAAATCTTAAAAATTAACAGGTGCCCAAGCAATTTCATGCTAGAATCATCATCCGGATGCCAAAATAAACTAAATACAGCAAAAGATTTGAGTGCACAACGTTTGGTTTAGGTTTGACAGCCATAATCACCTTTTTATTGCTTTAAATGCGTTTTTAGCGCATGATTGTACATTTGAGCTCAATGTGTCAAAATCTTAAAAATTAACAGGTGCCCAAGCAATTAAGTGCTAGAATCATCATCCGGATGCCAAAATAAACTAAATACAGCAAAAGATTTGAGTGCACAACGTTTGGTTTAGATTTGACAGCCATAATCAGCAATTGTGTACATTTGAGCTGAATGTGTCAAAATCTTAAAAATTAACAGGTGCCCAAGCAATTTCATGCTAGAATCATCATCCGGATGCCAAAATAAACTAAATACAGCAAAAGATTTGAGTGCACAACGTTTGGTTTAGGTTTGACAGCCATAATCACCTTTTTATTGCTTTAAATGCGTTTTTAGCGCATGATTGTACATTTGAGCTGAATGTGTCAAAATCTTAAAAATTAACAGGTGCCCAAGCAATTTCATGCTAGAATCATCATCCGGATGCCAAAATAAACTAAATATAGCAAAAGATTAGAGTGCACAACGTTTGGTTTAGGTTTGACAGCCATAATCAGCAATTGTGTACATTTGAGCTGAATGTGTCAAAATCTTAAAAATTAACAGGTGCCCAAGCAATTTCATGCTAGAATCATCATCCGGATGCCAAAATAAACTAAATACAGCAAAAGATTTGAGTGCACAACGTTTGGTTTAGGTTTGACAGCCATAATCACCTTTTTAATGCTTTAAATGCGTTTTTAGCGCATGATTGTACATTTGAGCTGAATGTGTCAAAATCTTAAAAATTAACAGGTGCCCAAGCAATTAAGTGCTAGAATCATCATCCGGATGCCAAAATAAACTAAATACAGCAAAAGATTTGAGTGCACAACGTTTGGTTTAGATTTGACAGCCATAATCAGCAATTGTGTACATTTGAGCTGAATGTGTCAAAATCTTAAAAATTAACAGGTGCCCAAGCAATTTCATGCTAGAATCATCATCCGGATGCCAAAATAAACTAAATACAGCAAAAGATTTGAGTGCACAACGTTTGGTTTAGGTTTGACAGCCATAATCCCCTTTTTATTGCTTTAAATGCGTTTTTAGCGCATGATTGTACATTTGAGCTGAATGTGTCAAAATCTTAAAAATTAACAGGTGCCCAAGCAATTTCATGCTAGAATCATCATCCGGATGCCAAAATAAACTAAATACAGCAAAAGATTTGAGTGCACAACGTTTGGTTTAGGTTTGACAGCCATAATCCCCTTTTTATTGCTTTAAATGCGTTTTTAGCGCATGATTGTACATTTGAGCTGAATGTGTCAAAATCTTAAAAATTAACAGGTGCCCAAGCAATTTCATGCTAGAATCATCATCCGGATGCCAAAATAAACTAAATACAGCAAAAGATTTGAGTGCACAACGTTTGGTTTAGGTTTGACAGCCATAATCCCCTTTTTATTGCTTTAAATGCGTTTTTAGCGCATGATTGTACATTTGAGCTGAATGTGTCAAAATCTTAAAAATTAACAGGTGCCCAAGCAATTTCATGCTAGAATCATCATCCGGATGCCAAAATAAACTAAATACAGCAAAAGATTTGAGTGCACAACGTTTGGTTTAGGTTTGACAGCCATAATCAGCAATTGTGTACATTTGAGCTGAATGTGTCAAAATCTTAAAAATTAACAGGTGCCCAAGCAATTTCATGCTAGAATCATCATCCGGATGCCAAAATAAACTAAATACAGCAAAAGATTTGAGTGCACAACGTTTGGTTTAGGTTTGACAGCCATAATCACCTTTTTA
The DNA here is from genome assembly GCF_051991245.1 of Festucalex cinctus. Taxonomy (NCBI): domain Eukaryota; kingdom Metazoa; phylum Chordata; class Actinopteri; order Syngnathiformes; family Syngnathidae; genus Festucalex; species Festucalex cinctus. The sequence continues at coordinate 103,507 of NW_027520336.1, forward strand.
TTGCTTTAAATGCGTTTTTAGCGCATGATTGTACATTTGAGCTCAATGTGTCAAAATCTTAAAAATTAACAGGTGCCCAAGCAATTAAGTGCTAGAATCATCATCCGGATGCCAAAATAAACTAAATACAGCAAAAGATTTGAGTGCACAACGTTTGGTTTAGATTTGACAGCCATAATCAGCAATTGTGTACATTTGAGCTGAATGTGTCAAAATCTTAAAAATTAACAGGTGCCCAAGCAATTTCATGCTAGAATCATCATCCGGATGCCAAAATAAACTAAATACAGCAAAAGATTTGAGTGCACAACGTTTGGTTTAGGTTTGACAGCCATAATCACCTTTTTATTGCTTTAAATGCGTTTTTAGCGCATGATTGTACATTTGAGCTGAATGTGTCAAAATCTTAAAAATTAACAGGTGCCCAAGCAATTTCATGCTAGAATCATCATCCGGATGCCAAAATAAACTAAATACAGCAAAAGATTTGAGTGCACAACGTTTGGTTTAGGTTTGACAGCCATAATCCCCTTTTTATTGCTTTAAATGCGTTTTTAGCGCATGATTGTACATTTGAGCTGAATGTGTCAAAATCTTAAAAATTAACAGGTGCCCAAGCAATTTCATGCTAGAATCATCATCCGGATGCCAAAATAAACTAAATATAGCAAAAGATTTGAGTGCACAACGTTTGGTTATGGTTTGACAGCCATAATCAGCAATTGTGTACATTTGAGCTGAATGTGTCAAAATCTTAAAAATTAACAGGTGCCCAAGCAATTTCATGCTAGAATCATCATCCGGATGCCAAAATAAACTAAATACAGCAAAAGATTTGAGTGCACAACGTTTGGTTTAGGTTTGACAGCCATAATCACCTTTTTATTGCTTTAAATGCGTTTTTAGCGCATGATTGTACATTTGAGCTGAATGTGTCAAAATCTTAAAAATTAACAGGTGCCCAAGCAATTTCATGCTAGAATCATCATCCGGATGCCAAAATAAACTAAATATAGCAAAAGATTTGAGTGCACAACGTTTGGTTTAGATTTGACAGCCATAATCAGCAATTGTGTACATTTGAGCTGAATGTGTCAAAATCTTAAAAATTAACAGGTGCCCAAGCAATTTCATGCTAGAATCATCATCCGGATGCCAAAATAAACTAAATACAGCAAAAGATTTGAGTGCACAACGTTTGGTTTAGGTTTGACAGCCATAATCACCTTTTTATTGCTTTAAATGCGTTTTTAGCGCATGATTGTACATTTGAGCTCAATGTGTCAAAATCTTAAAAATTAACAGGTGCCCAAGCAATTAAGTGCTAGAATCATCATCCGGATGCCAAAATAAACTAAATACAGCAAAAGATTTGAGTGCACAACGTTTGGTTTAGATTTGACAGCCATAATCAGCAATTGTGTACATTTGAGCTGAATGTGTCAAAATCTTAAAAATTAACAGGTGCCCAAGCAATTTCATGCTAGAATCATCATCCGGATGCCAAAATAAACTAAATACAGCAAAAGATTTGAGTGCACAACGTTTGGTTTAGGTTTGACAGCCATAATCACCTTTTTATTGCTTTAAATGCGTTTTTAGCGCATGATTGTACATTTGAGCTGAATGTGTCAAAATCTTAAAAATTAACAGGTGCCCAAGCAATTTCATGCTAGAATCATCATCCGGATGCCAAAATAAACTAAATATAGCAAAAGATTTGAGTGCACAACGTTTGGTTTAGGTTTGACAGCCATAATCAGCAATTGTGTACATTTGAGCTGAATGTGTCAAAATCTTAAAAATTAACAGGTGCCCAAGCAATTTCATGCTAGAATCATCATCCGGATGCCAAAATAAACTAAATACAGCAAAAGATTTGAGTGCACAACGTTTGGTTTAGGTTTGACAGCCATAATCACCTTTTTATTGCTTTAAATGCGTTTTTAGCGCATGATTGTACATTTGAGCTGAATGTGTCAAAATCTTAAAAATTAACAGGTGCCCAAGCAATTAAGTGCTAGAATCATCATCCGGATGCCAAAATAAACTAAATACAGCAAAAGATTTGAGTGCACAACGTTTGGTTTAGATTTGACAGCCATAATCAGCAATTGTGTACATTTGAGCTGAATGTGTCAAAATCTTAAAAATTAACAGGTGCCCAAGCAATTTCATGCTAGAATCATCATCCGGATGCCAAAATAAACTAAATACAGCAAAAGATTTGAGTGCACAACGTTTGGTTTAGGTTTGACAGCCATAATCACCTTTTTATTGCTTTAAATGCGTTTTTAGCGCATGATTGTACATTTGAGCTCAATGTGTCAAAATCTTAAAAATTAACAGGTGCCCAAGCAATTAAGTGCTAGAATCATCATCCGGATGCCAAAATAAACTAAATACAGCAAAAGATTTGAGTGCACAACGTTTGGTTTAGATTTGACAGCCATAATCAGCAATTGTGTACATTTGAGCTGAATGTGTCAAAATCTTAAAAATTAACAGGTGCCCAAGCAATTTCATGCTAGAATCATCATCCGGATGCCAAAATAAACTAAATACAGCAAAAGATTTGAGTGCACAACGTTTGGTTTAGGTTTGACAGCCATAATCACCTTTTTATTGCTTTAAATGCGTTTTTAGCGCATGATTGTACATTTGAGCTGAATGTGTCAAAATCTTAAAAATTAACAGGTGCCCAAGCAATTTCATGCTAGAATCATCATCCGGATGCCAAAATAAACTAAATATAGCAAAAGATTTGAGTGCACAACGTTTGGTTTAGGTTTGACAGCCATAATCAGCAATTGTGTACATTTGAGCTGAATGTGTCAAAATCTTAAAAATTAACAGGTGCCCAAGCAATTTCATGCTAGAATCATCATCCGGATGCCAAAATAAACTAAATACAGCAAAAGATTTGAGTGCACAACGTTTGGTTTAGGTTTGACAGCCATAATCACCTTTTTATTGCTTTAAATGCGTTTTTAGCGCATGATTGTACATTTGAGCTCAATGTGTCAAAATCTTAAAAATTAACAGGTGCCCAAGCAATTAAGTGCTAGAATCATCATCCGGATGCCAAAATAAACTAAATACAGCAAAAGATTTGAGTGCACAACGTTTGGTTTAGATTTGACAGCCATAATCAGCAATTGTGTACATTTGAGCTGAATGTGTCAAAATCTTAAAAATTAACAGGTGCCCAAGCAATTTCATGCTAGAATCATCATCCGGATGCCAAAATAAACTAAATACAGCAAAAGATTTGAGTGCACAACGTTTGGTTTAGGTTTGACAGCCATAATCACCTTTTTATTGCTTTAAATGCGTTTTTAGCGCATGATTGTACATTTGAGCTGAATGTGTCAAAATCTTAAAAATTAACAGGTGCCCAAGCAATTTCATGCTAGAATCATCATCCGGATGCCAAAATAAACTAAATATAGCAAAAGATTAGAGTGCACAACGTTTGGTTTAGGTTTGACAGCCATAATCAGCAATTGTGTACATTTGAGCTGAATGTGTCAAAATCTTAAAAATTAACAGGTGCCCAAGCAATTTCATGCTAGAATCATCATCCGGATGCCAAAATAAACTAAATACAGCAAAAGATTTGAGTGCACAACGTTTGGTTTAGGTTTGACAGCCATAATCACCTTTTTATTGCTTTAAATGCGTTTTTAGCGCATGATTGTACATTTGAGCTGAATGTGTCAAAATCTTAAAAATTAACAGGTGCCCAAGCAATTTCATGCTAGAATCATCATCCGGATGCCAAAATAAACTAAATATAGCAAAAGATTTGAGTGCACAACGTTTGGTTTAGGTTTGACAGCCATAATCAGCAATTGTGTACATTTGAGCTGAATGTGTCAAAATCTTAAAAATTAACAGGTGCCCAAGCAATTTCATGCTAGAATCATCATCCGGATGCCAAAATAAACTAAATACAGCAAAAGATTTGAGTGCACAACGTTTGGTTTAGGTTTGACAGCCATAATCACCTTTTTATTGCTTTAAATGCGTTTTTAGCGCATGATTGTACATTTGAGCTCAATGTGTCAAAATCTTAAAAATTAACAGGTGCCCAAGCAATTAAGTGCTAGAATCATCATCCGGATGCCAAAATAAACTAAATACAGCAAAAGATTTGAGTGCACAACGTTTGGTTTAGATTTGACAGCCATAATCAGCAATTGTGTACATTTGAGCTGAATGTGTCAAAATCTTAAAAATTAACAGGTGCCCAAGCAATTTCATGCTAGAATCATCATCCGGATGCCAAAATAAACTAAATACAGCAAAAGATTTGAGTGCACAACGTTTGGTTTAGGTTTGACAGCCATAATCACCTTTTTATTGCTTTAAATGCGTTTTTAGCGCATGATTGTACATTTGAGCTGAATGTGTCAAAATCTTAAAAATTAACAGGTGCCCAAGCAATTTCATGCTAGAATCATCATCCGGATGCCAAAATAAACTAAATATAGCAAAAGATTTGAGTGCACAACGTTTGGTTTAGGTTTGACAGCCATAATCAGCAATTGTGTACATTTGAGCTGAATGTGTCAAAATCTTAAAAATTAACAGGTGCCCAAGCAATTTCATGCTAGAATCATCATCCGGATGCCAAAATAAACTAAATACAGCAAAAGATTTGAGTGCACAACGTTTGGTTTAGGTTTGACAGCCATAATCACCTTTTTATTGCTTTAAATGCGTTTTTAGCGCATGATTGTACATTTGAGCTGAATGTGTCAAAATCTTAAAAATTAACAGGTGCCCAAGCAATTAAGTGCTAGAATCATCATCCGGATGCCAAAATAAACTAAATACAGCAAAAGATTTGAGTGCACAACGTTTGGTTTAGATTTGACAGCCATAATCAGCAATTGTGTACATTTGAGCTGAATGTGTCAAAATCTTAAAAATTAACAGGTGCCCAAGCAATTTCATGCTAGAATCATCATCCGGATGCCAAAATAAACTAAATACAGCACAAGATTTGAGTGCACAACGTTTGGTTTAGGTTTGACAGCCATAATCACCTTTTTATTGCTTTAAATGCGTTTTTAGCGCATGATTGTACATTTGAGCTCAATGTGTCAAAATCTTAAAAATTAACAGGTGCCCAAGCAATTAAGTGCTAGAATCATCATCCGGATGCCAAAATAAACTAAATACAGCAAAAGATTTGAGTGCACAACGTTTGGTTTAGATTTGACAGCCATAATCAGCAATTGTGTACATTTGAGCTGAATGTGTCAAAATCTTAAAAATTAACAGGTGCCCAAGCAATTTCATGCTAGAATCATCATCCGGATGCCAAAATAAACTAAATACAGCAAAAGATTTGAGTGCACAACGTTTGGTTTAGGTTTGACAGCCATAATCACCTTTTTATTGCTTTAAATGCGTTTTTAGCGCATGATTGTACATTTGAGCTGAATGTGTCAAAATCTTAAAAATTAACAGGTGCCCAAGCAATTTCATGCTAGAATCATCATCCGGATGCCAAAATAAACTAAATACAGCAAAAGATTTGAGTGCACAACGTTTGGTTTAGGTTTGACAGCCATAATCCCCTTTTTATTGCTTTAAATGCGTTTTTAGCGCATGATTGTACATTTGAGCTGAATGTGTCAAAATCTTAAAAATTAACAGGTGCCCAAGCAATTTCATGCTAGAATCATCATCCGGATGCCAAAATAAACTAAATATAGCAAAAGATTTGAGTGCACAACGTTTGGTTTAGATTTGACAGCCATAATCAGCAATTGTGTACATTTGAGCTGAATGTGTCAAAATCTTAAAAATTAACAGGTGCCCAAGCAATTTCATGCTAGAATCATCATCCGGATGCCAAAATAAACTAAATACAGCAAAAGATTTGAGTGCACAACGTTTGGTTTAGGTTTGACAGCCATAATCACCTTTTTATTGCTTTAAATGCGTTTTTAGCGCATGATTGTACATTTGAGCTCAATGTGTCAAAATCTTAAAAATTAACAGGTGCCCAAGCAATTAAGTGCTAGAATCATCATCCGGATGCCAAAATAAACTAAATACAGCAAAAGATTTGAGTGCACAACGTTTGGTTTAGATTTGACAGCCATAATCAGCAATTGTGTACATTTGAGCTGAATGTGTCAAAATCTTAAAAATTAACAGGTGCCCAAGCAATTTCATGCTAGAATCATCATCCGGATGCCAAAATAAACTAAATACAGCAAAAGATTTGAGTGCACAACGTTTGGTTTAGGTTTGACAGCCATAATCACCTTTTTATTGCTTTAAATGCGTTTTTAGCGCATGATTGTACATTTGAGCTCAATGTGTCAAAATCTTAAAAATTAACAGGTGCCCAAGCAATTAAGTGCTAGAATCATCATCCGGATGCCAAAATAAACTAAATACAGCAAAAGATTTGAGTGCACAACGTTTGGTTTAGATTTGACAGCCATAATCAGCAATTGTGTACATTTGAGCTGAATGTGTCAAAATCTTAAAAATTAACAGGTGCCCAAGCAATTTCATGCTAGAATCATCATCCGGATGCCAAAATAAACTAAATACAGCAAAAGATTTGAGTGCACAACGTTTGGTTTAGGTTTGACAGCCATAATCACCTTTTTATTGCTTTAAATGCGTTTTTAGCGCATGATTGTACATTTGAGCTGAATGTGTCAAAATCTTAAAAATTAACAGGTGCCCAAGCAATTTCATGCTAGAATCATCATCCGGATGCCAAAATAAACTAAATATAGCAAAAGATTTGAGTGCACAACGTTTGGTTTAGGTTTGACAGCCATAATCAGCAATTGTGTACATTTGAGCTGAATGTGTCAAAATCTTAAAAATTAACAGGTGCCCAAGCAATTTCATGCTAGAATCATCATCCGGATGCCAAAATAAACTAAATACAGCAAAAGATTTGAGTGCACAACGTTTGGTTTAGATTTGACAGCCATAATCAGCAATTGTGTACATTTGAGCTGAATGTGTCAAAATCTTAAAAATTAACAGGTGCCCAAGCAATTTCATGCTAGAATCATCATCCGGATGCCAAAATAAACTAAATACAGCAAAAGATTTGAGTGCACAACGTTTGGTTTAGATTTGACAGCCATAATCAGCAATTGTGTACATTTGAGCTGAATGTGTCAAAATCTTAAAAATTAACAGGTGCCCAAGCAATTTCATGCTAGAATCATCATCCGGATGCCAAAATAAACTAAATACAGCAAAAGATTTGAGTGCACAACGTTTGGTTTAGGTTTGACAGCCATAATCCCCTTTTTATTGCTTTAAATGCGTTTTTAGCGCATGATTGTACATTTGAGCTGAATGTGTCAAAATCTTAAAAATTAACAGGTGCCCAAGCAATTTCATGCTAGAATCATCATCCGGATGCCAAAATAAACTAAATATAGCAAAAGATTTGAGTGCACAACGTTTGGTTTAGGTTTGACAGCCATAATCAGCAATTGTGTACATTTGAGCTGAATGTGTCAAAATCTTAAAAATTAACAGGTGCCCAAGCAATTTCATGCTAGAATCATCATCCGGATGCCAAAATAAACTAAATACAGCAAAAGATTTGAGTGCACAACGTTTGGTTTAGGTTTGACAGCCATAATCACCTTTTTATTGCTTTAAATGCGTTTTTAGCGCATGATTGTACATTTGAGCTGAATGTGTCAAAATCTTAAAAATTAACAGGTGCCCAAGCAATTAAGTGCTAGAATCATCATCCGGATGCCAAAATAAACTAAATACAGCAAAAGATTTGAGTGCACAACGTTTGGTTTAGATTTGACAGCCATAATCAGCAATTGTGTACATTTGAGCTGAATGTGTCAAAATCTTAAAAATTAACAGGTGCCCAAGCAATTTCATGCTAGAATCATCATCCGGATGCCAAAATAAACTAAATACAGCACAAGATTTGAGTGCACAACGTTTGGTTTAGGTTTGACAGCCATAATCACCTTTTTATTGCTTTAAATGCGTTTTTAGCGCATGATTGTACATTTGAGCTCAATGTGTCAAAATCTTAAAAATTAACAGGTGCCCAAGCAATTAAGTGCTAGAATCATCATCCGGATGCCAAAATAAACTAAATACAGCAAAAGATTTGAGTGCACAACGTTTGGTTTAGATTTGACAGCCATAATCAGCAATTGTGTACATTTGAGCTGAATGTGTCAAAATCTTAAAAATTAACAGGTGCCCAAGCAATTTCATGCTAGAATCATCATCCGGATGCCAAAATAAACTAAATACAGCAAAAGATTTGAGTGCACAACGTTTGGTTTAGGTTTGACAGCCATAATCACCTTTTTATTGCTTTAAATGCGTTTTTAGCGCATGATTGTACATTTGAGCTGAATGTGTCAAAATCTTAAAAATTAACAGGTGCCCAAGCAATTTCATGCTAGAATCATCATCCGGATGCCAAAATAAACTAAATACAGCAAAAGATTTGAGTGCACAACGTTTGGTTTAGGTTTGACAGCCATAATCCCCTTTTTATTGCTTTAAATGCGTTTTTAGCGCATGATTGTACATTTGAGCTGAATGTGTCAAAATCTTAAAAATTAACAGGTGCCCAAGCAATTTCATGCTAGAATCATCATCCGGATGCCAAAATAAACTAAATATAGCAAAAGATTTGAGTGCACAACGTTTGGTTTAGATTTGACAGCCATAATCAGCAATTGTGTACATTTGAGCTGAATGTGTCAAAATCTTAAAAATTAACAGGTGCCCAAGCAATTTCATGCTAGAATCATCATCGGGATGCCAAAATAAACTAAATACAGCAAAAGATTTGAGTGCACAACGTTTGGTTTAGGTTTGACAGCCATAATCACCTTTTTATTGCTTTAAATGCGTTTTTAGCGCATGATTGTACATTTGAGCTCAATGTGTCAAAATCTTAAAAATTAACAGGTGCCCAAGCAATTAAGTGCTAGAATCATCATCCGGATGCCAAAATAAACTAAATACAGCAAAAGATTTGAGTGCACAACGTTTGGTTTAGATTTGACAGCCATAATCAGCAATTGTGTACATTTGAGCTGAATGTGTCAAAATCTTAAAAATTAACAGGTGCCCAAGCAATTTCATGCTAGAATCATCATCCGGATGCCAAAATAAACTAAATACAGCAAAAGATTTGAGTGCACAACGTTTGGTTTAGGTTTGACAGCCATAATCACCTTTTTATTGCTTTAAATGCGTTTTTAGCGCATGATTGTACATTTGAGCTGAATGTGTCAAAATCTTAAAAATTAACAGGTGCCCAAGCAATTTCATGCTAGAATCATCATCCGGATGCCAAAATAAACTAAATATAGCAAAAGATTTGAGTGCACAACGTTTGGTTTAGGTTTGACAGCCATAATCAGCAATTGTGTACATTTGAGCTGAATGTGTCAAAATCTTAAAAATTAACAGGTGCCCAAGCAATTTCATGCTAGAATCATCATCCGGATGCCAAAATAAACTAAATACAGCAAAAGATTTGAGTGCACAACGTTTGGTTTAGATTTGACAGCCATAATCAGCAATTGTGTACATTTGAGCTGAATGTGTCAAAATCTTAAAAATTAACAGGTGCCCAAGCAATTTCATGCTAGAATCATCATCCGGATGCCAAAATAAACTAAATACAGCAAAAGATTTGAGTGCACAACGTTTGGTTTAGATTTGACAGCCATAATCAGCAATTGTGTACATTTGAGCTGAATGTGTCAAAATCTTAAAAATTAACAGGTGCCCAAGCAATTTCATGCTAGAATCATCATCCGGATGCCAAAATAAACTAAATACAGCAAAAGATTTGAGTGCACAACGTTTGGTTTAGGTTTGACAGCCATAATCACCTTTTTATTGCTTTAAATGCGTTTTTAGCGCATGATTGTACATTTGAGCTGAATGTGTCAAAATCTTAAAAATTAACAGGTGCCCAAGCAATTTCATGCTAGAATCATCATCCGGATGCCAAAATAAACTAAATACAGCAAAAGATTTGAGTGCACAACGTTTGGTTTAGGTTTGACAGCCATAATCACCTTTTTATTGCTTTAAATGCGTTTTTAGCGCATGATTGTACATTTGAGCTGAATGTGTCAAAATCTTAAAAATTAACAGGTGCCCAAGCAATTTCATGCTAGAATCATCATCCGGATGCCAAAATAAACTAAATATAGCAAAAGATTTGAGTGCACAACGTTTGGTTTAGGTTTGACAGCCATAATCAGCAATTGTGTACATTTGAGCTGAATGGGTCAAAATCTTAAAAATTAACAGGTGCCCAAGCAATTTCATGCTAGAATCATCATCCGGATGCCAAAATAAACTAAATACAGCAAAAGATTTGAGTGCACAACGTTTGGTTTAGGTTTGACAGCCATAATCACCTTTTTATTGCTTTAAATGCGTTTTTAGCGCATGATTGTACATTTGAGCTCAATGTGTCAAAATCTTAAAAATTAACAGGTGCCCAAGCAATTAAGTGCTAGAATCATCATCCGGATGCCAAAATAAACTAAATACAGCAAAAGATTTGAGTGCACAACGTTTGGTTTAGATTTGACAGCCATAATCAGCAATTGTGTACATTTGAGCTGAATGTGTCAAAATCTTAAAAATTAACAGGTGCCCAAGCAATTTCATGCTAGAATCATCATCCGGATGCCAAAATAAACTAAATACAGCAAAAGATTTGAGTGCACAACGTTTGGTTTAGGTTTGACAGCCATAATCACCTTTTTATTGCTTTAAATGCGTTTTTAGCGCATGATTGTACATTTGAGCTGAATGTGTCAAAATCTTAAAAATTAACAGGTGCCCAAGCAATTAAGTGCTAGAATCATCATCCGGATGCCAAAATAAACTAAATATAGCAAAAGATTAGAGTGCACAACGTTTGGTTTAGGTTTGACAGCCATAATCAGCAATTGTGTACATTTGAGCTGAATGTGTCAAAATCTTAAAAATTAACAGGTGCCCAAGCAATTTCATGCTAGAATCATCATCCGGATGCCAAAATAAACTAAATACAGCAAAAGATTTGAGTGCACAACGTTTGGTTTAGGTTTGACAGCCATAATCACCTTTTTATTGCTTTAAATGCGTTTTTAGCGCATGATTGTACATTTGAGCTGAATGTGTCAAAATCTTAAAAATTAACAGGTGCCCAAGCAATTTCATGCTAGAATCATCATCCGGATGCCAAAATAAACTAAATATAGCAAAAGATTTGAGTGCACAACGTTTGGTTTAGGTTTGACAGCCATAATCAGCAATTGTGTACATTTGAGCTGAATGTGTCAAAATCTTAAAAATTAACAGGTGCCCAAGCAATTTCATGCTAGAATCATCATCCGGATGCCAAAATAAACTAAATACAGCAAAAGATTTGAGTGCACAACGTTTGGTTTAGGTTTGACAGCCATAATCACCTTTTTATTGCTTTAAATGCGTTTTTAGCGCATGATTGTACATTTGAGCTCAATGTGTCAAAATCTTAAAAATTAACAGGTGCCCAAGCAATTAAGTGCTAGAATCATCATCCGGATGCCAAAATAAACTAAATACAGCAAAAGATTTGAGTGCACAACGTTTGGTTTAGATTTGACAGCCATAATCAGCAATTGTGTACATTTGAGCTGAATGTGTCAAAATCTTAAAAATTAACAGGTGCCCAAGCAATTTCATGCTAGAATCATCATCCGGATGCCAAAATAAACTAAATACAGCAAAAGATTTGAGTGCACAACGTTTGGTTTAGGTTTGACAGCCATAATCACCTTTTTATTGCTTTAAATGCGTTTTTAGCGGCATGATTGTACATTTGAGCTGAATGTGTCAAAATCTTAAAAATTAACAGGTGCCCAAGCAATTTCATGCTAGAATCATCATCCGGATGCCAAAATAAACTAAATATAGCAAAAGATTTGAGTGCACAACGTTTGGTTTAGGTTTGACAGCCATAATCAGCAATTGTGTACATTTGAGCTGAATGTGTCAAAATCTTAAAAATTAACAGGTGCCCAAGCAATTTCATGCTAGAATCATCATCCGGATGCCAAAATAAACTAAATACAGCAAAAGATTTGAGTGCACAACGTTTGGTTTAGGTTTGACAGCCATAATCACCTTTTTATTGCTTTAAATGCGTTTTTAGCGCATGATTGTACATTTGAGCTCAATGTGTCAAAATCTTAAAAATTAACAGGTGCCCAAGCAATTAAGTGCTAGAATCATCATCCGGATGCCAAAATAAACTAAATACAGCAAAAGATTTGAGTGCACAACGTTTGGTTTAGATTTGACAGCCATAATCAGCAATTGTGTACATTTGAGCTGAATGTGTCAAAATCTTAAAAATTAACAGGTGCCCAAGCAATTTCATGCTAGAATCATCATCCGGATGCCAAAATAAACTAAATACAGCAAAAGATTTGAGTGCACAACGTTTGGTTTAGGTTTGACAGCCATAATCCCCTTTTTATTGCTTTAAATGCGTTTTTAGCGCATGATTGTACATTTGAGCTGAATGTGTCAAAATCTTAAAAATTAACAGGTGCCCAAGCAATTTCATGCTAGAATCATCATCCGGATGCCAAAATAAACTAAATATAGCAAAAGATTTGAGTGCACAACGTTTGGTTTAGGTTTGACAGCCATAATCAGCAATTGTGTACATTTGAGCTGAATGTGTCAAAATCTTAAAAATTAACAGGTGCCCAAGCAATTTCATGCTAGAATCATCATCCGGATGCCAAAATAAACTAAATACAGCAAAAGATTTGAGTGCACAACGTTTGGTTTAGGTTTGACAGCCATAATCACCTTTTTATTGCTTTAAATGCGTTTTTAGCGCATGATTGTACATTTGAGCTGAATGTGTCAAAATCTTAAAAATTAACAGGTGCCCAAGCAATTAAGTGCTAGAATCATCATCCGGATGCCAAAATAAACTAAATACAGCAAAAGATTTGAGTGCACAACGTTTGGTTTAGATTTGACAGCCATAATCAGCAATTGTGTACATTTGAGCTGAATGTGTCAAAATCTTAAAAATTAACAGGTGCCCAAGCAATTTCATGCTAGAATCATCATCCGGATGCCAAAATAAACTAAATACAGCACAAGATTTGAGTGCACAACGTTTGGTTTAGGTTTGACAGCCATAATCACCTTTTTATTGCTTTAAATGCGTTTTTAGCGCATGATTGTACATTTGAGCTCAATGTGTCAAAATCTTAAAAATTAACAGGTGCCCAAGCAATTAAGTGCTAGAATCATCATCCGGATGCCAAAATAAACTAAATACAGCAAAAGATTTGAGTGCACAACGTTTGGTTTAGATTTGACAGCCATAATCAGCAATTGTGTACATTTGAGCTGAATGTGTCAAAATCTTAAAAATTAACAGGTGCCCAAGCAATTTCATGCTAGAATCATCATCCGGATGCCAAAATAAACTAAATACAGCAAAAGATTTGAGTGCACAACGTTTGGTTTAGGTTTGACAGCCATAATCACCTTTTTATTGCTTTAAATGCGTTTTTAGCGCATGATTGTACATTTGAGCTGAATGTGTCAAAATCTTAAAAATTAACAGGTGCCCAAGCAATTTCATGCTAGAATCATCATCCGGATGCCAAAATAAACTAAATACAGCAAAAGATTTGAGTGCACAACGTTTGGTTTAGGTTTGACAGCCATAATCACCTTTTTATTGCTTTAAATGCGTTTGTAGCGCATGATTGTACATTTGAGCTGAATGTGTCAAAATCTTAAAAATTAACAGGTGCCCAAGCAATTTCATGCTAGAATCATCATCCGGATGCCAAAATAAACTAAATACAGCAAAAGATTTGAGTGCACAACGTTTGGTTTAGATTTGACAGCCATAATCAGCAATTGTGTACATTTGAGCTGAATGTGTCAAAATCTTAAAAATTAACAGGTGCCCAAGCAATTTCATGCTAGAATCATCATCCGGATGCCAAAATAAACTAAATACAGCAAAAGATTTGAGTGCACAACGTTTGGTTTAGGTTTGACAGCCATAATCCCCTTTTTATTGCTTTAAATGCGTTTTTAGCGCATGATTGTACATTTGAGCTGAATGTGTCAAAATCTTAAAAATTAACAGGTGCCCAAGCAATTTCATGCTAGAATCATCATCCGGATGCCAAAATAAACTAAATATAGCAAAAGATTTGAGTGCACAACGTTTGGTTTAGATTTGACAGCCATAATCAGCAATTGTGTACATTTGAGCTGAATGTGTCAAAATCTTAAAAATTAACAGGTGCCCAAGCAATTTCATGCTAGAATCATCATCCGGATGCCAAAATAAACTAAATACAGCAAAAGATTTGAGTGCACAACGTTTGGTTTAGGTTTGACAGCCATAATCACCTTTTTATTGCTTTAAATGCGTTTTTAGCGCATGATTGTACATTTGAGCTCAATGTGTCAAAATCTTAAAAATTAACAGGTGCCCAAGCAATTAAGTGCTAGAATCATCATCCGGATGCCAAAATAAACTAAATACAGCAAAAGATTTGAGTGCACAACGTTTGGTTTAGATTTGACAGCCATAATCAGCAATTGTGTACATTTGAGCTGAATGTGTCAAAATCTTAAAAATTAACAGGTGCCCAAGCAATTTCATGCTAGAATCATCATCCGGATGCCAAAATAAACTAAATACAGCAAAAGATTTGAGTGCACAACGTTTGGTTTAGGTTTGACAGCCATAATCACCTTTTTATTGCTTTAAATGCGTTTTTAGCGCATGATTGTACATTTGAGCTGAATGTGTCAAAATCTTAAAAATTAACAGGTGCCCAAGCAATTTCATGCTAGAATCATCATCCGGATGCCAAAATAAACTAAATATAGCAAAAGATTTGAGTGCACAACGTTTGGTTTAGGTTTGACAGCCATAATCAGCAATTGTGTACATTTGAGCTGAATGTGTCAAAATCTTAAAAATTAACAGGTGCCCAAGCAATTTCATGCTAGAATCATCATCCGGATGCCAAAATAAACTAAATACAGCAAAAGATTTGAGTGCACAACGTTTGGTTTAGATTTGACAGCCATAATCAGCAATTGTGTACATTTGAGCTGAATGTGTCAAAATCTTAAAAATTAACAGGTGCCCAAGCAATTTCATGCTAGAATCATCATCCGGATGCCAAAATAAACTAAATACAGCAAAAGATTTGAGTGCACAACGTTTGGTTTAGATTTGACAGCCATAATCAGCAATTGTGTACATTTGAGCTGAATGTGTCAAAATCTTAAAAATTAACAGGTGCCCAAGCAATTTCATGCTAGAATCATCATCCGGATGCCAAAATAAACTAAATACAGCAAAAGATTTGAGTGCACAACGTTTGGTTTAGGTTTGACAGCCATAATCACCTTTTTATTGCTTTAAATGCGTTTTTAGCGCATGATTGTACATTTGAGCTGAATGTGTCAAAATCTTAAAAATTAACAGGTGCCCAAGCAATTTCATGCTAGAATCATCATCCGGATGCCAAAATAAACTAAATACAGCAAAAGATTTGAGTGCACAACGTTTGGTTTAGGTTTGACAGCCATAATCACCTTTTTATTGCTTTAAATGCGTTTTTAGCGCATGATTGTACATTTGAGCTGAATGTGTCAAAATCTTAAAAATTAACAGGTGCCCAAGCAATTTCATGCTAGAATCATCATCCGGATGCCAAAATAAACTAAATATAGCAAAAGATTTGAGTGCACAACGTTTGGTTTAGGTTTGACAGCCATAATCAGCAATTGTGTACATTTGAGCTGAATGTGTCAAAATCTTAAAAATTAACAGGTGCCCAAGCAATTTCATGCTAGAATCATCATCCGGATGCCAAAATAAACTAAATACAGCAAAAGATTTGAGTGCACAACGTTTGGTTTAGGTTTGACAGCCATAATCACCTTTTTATTGCTTTAAATGCGTTTTTAGCGCATGATTGTACATTTGAGCTCAATGTGTCAAAATCTTAAAAATTAACAGGTGCCCAAGCAATTAAGTGCTAGAATCATCATCCGGATGCCAAAATAAACTAAATACAGCAAAAGATTTGAGTGCACAACGTTTGGTTTAGATTTGACAGCCATAATCAGCAATTGTGTACATTTGAGCTGAATGTGTCAAAATCTTAAAAATTAACAGGTGCCCAAGCAATTTCATGCTAGAATCATCATCCGGATGCCAAAATAAACTAAATACAGCAAAAGATTTGAGTGCACAACGTTTGGTTTAGGTTTGACAGCCATAATCACCTTTTTATTGCTTTAAATGCGTTTTTAGCGCATGATTGTACATTTGAGCTGAATGTGTCAAAATCTTAAAAATTAACAGGTGCCCAAGCAATTAAGTGCTAGAATCATCATCCGGATGCCAAAATAAACTAAATATAGCAAAAGATTAGAGTGCACAACGTTTGGTTTAGGTTTGACAGCCATAATCAGCAATTGTGTACATTTGAGCTGAATGTGTCAAAATCTTAAAAATTAACAGGTGCCCAAGCAATTTCATGCTAGAATCATCATCCGGATGCCAAAATAAACTAAATACAGCAAAAGATTTGAGTGCACAACGTTTGGTTTAGGTTTGACAGCCATAATCACCTTTTTATTGCTTTAAATGCGTTTTTAGCGCATGATTGTACATTTGAGCTGAATGTGTCAAAATCTTAAAAATTAACAGGTGCCCAAGCAATTTCATGCTAGAATCATCATCCGGATGCCAAAATAAACTAAATATAGCAAAAGATTTGAGTGCACAACGTTTGGTTTAGGTTTGACAGCCATAATCAGCAATTGTGTACATTTGAGCTGAATGTGTCAAAATCTTAAAAATTAACAGGTGCCCAAGCAATTTCATGCTAGAATCATCATCCGGATGCCAAAATAAACTAAATACAGCAAAAGATTTGAGTGCACAACGTTTGGTTTAGGTTTGACAGCCATAATCACCTTTTTATTGCTTTAAATGCGTTTTTAGCGCATGATTGTACATTTGAGCTCAATGTGTCAAAATCTTACAAATTAACAGGTGCCCAAGCAATTAAGTGCTAGAATCATCATCCGGATGCCAAAATAAACTAAATACAGCAAAAGATTTGAGTGCACAACGTTTGGTTTAGATTTGACAGCCATAATCAGCAATTGTGTACATTTGAGCTGAATGTGTCAAAATCTTAAAAATTAACAGGTGCCCAAGCAATTTCATGCTAGAATCATCATCCGGATGCCAAAATAAACTAAATACAGCAAAAGATTTGAGTGCACAACGTTTGGTTTAGGTTTGACAGCCATAATCACCTTTTTATTGCTTTAAATGCGTTTTTAGCGGCATGATTGTACATTTGAGCTGAATGTGTCAAAATCTTAAAAATTAACAGGTGCCCAAGCAATTTCATGCTAGAATCATCATCCGGATGCCAAAATAAACTAAATATAGCAAAAGATTTGAGTGCACAACGTTTGGTTTAGGTTTGACAGCCATAATCAGCAATTGTGTACATTTGAGCTGAATGTGTCAAAATCTTAAAAATTAACAGGTGCCCAAGCAATTTCATGCTAGAATCATCATCCGGATGCCAAAATAAACTAAATACAGCAAAAGATTTGAGTGCACAACGTTTGGTTTAGGTTTGACAGCCATAATCACCTTTTTATTGCTTTAAATGCGTTTTTAGCGCATGATTGTACATTTGAGCTCAATGTGTCAAAATCTTAAAAATTAACAGGTGCCCAAGCAATTAAGTGCTAGAATCCTCATCCGGATGCCAAAATAAACTAAATACAGCAAAAGATTTGAGTGCACAACGTTTGGTTTAGATTTGACAGCCATAATCAGCAATTGTGTACATTTGAGCTGAATGTGTCAAAATCTTAAAAATTAACAGGTGCCCAAGCAATTTCATGCTAGAATCATCATCCGGATGCCAAAATAAACTAAATACAGCAAAAGATTTGAGTGCACAACGTTTGGTTTAGGTTTGACAGCCATAATCCCCTTTTTATTGCTTTAAATGCGTTTTTAGCGCATGATTGTACATTTGAGCTGAATGTGTCAAAATCTTAAAAATTAACAGGTGCCCAAGCAATTTCATGCTAGAATCATCATCCGGATGCCAAAATAAACTAAATATAGCAAAAGATTTGAGTGCACAACGTTTGGTTTAGGTTTGACAGCCATAATCAGCAATTGTGTACATTTGAGCTGAATGTGTCAAAATCTTAAAAATTAACAGGTGCCCAAGCAATTTCATGCTAGAATCATCATCCGGATGCCAAAATAAACTAAATACAGCAAAAGATTTGAGTGCACAACGTTTGGTTTAGGTTTGACAGCCATAATCACCTTTTTATTGCTTTAAATGCGTTTTTAGCGCATGATTGTACATTTGAGCTGAATGTGTCAAAATCTTAAAAATTAACAGGTGCCCAAGCAATTAAGTGCTAGAATCATCATCCGGATGCCAAAATAAACTAAATACAGCAAAAGATTTGAGTGCACAACGTTTGGTTTAGATTTGACAGCCATAATCAGCAATTGTGTACATTTGAGCTGAATGTGTCAAAATCTTAAAAATTAACAGGTGCCCAAGCAATTTCATGCTAGAATCATCATCCGGATGCCAAAATAAACTAAATACAGCACAAGATTTGAGTGCACAACGTTTGGTTTAGGTTTGACAGCCATAATCACCTTTTTATTGCTTTAAATGCGTTTTTAGCGCATGATTGTACATTTGAGCTCAATGTGTCAAAATCTTAAAAATTAACAGGTGCCCAAGCAATTAAGTGCTAGAATCATCATCCGGATGCCAAAATAAACTAAATACAGCAAAAGATTTGAGTGCACAACGTTTGGTTTAGATTTGACAGCCATAATCAGCAATTGTGTACATTTGAGCTGAATGTGTCAAAATCTTAAAAATTAACAGGTGCCCAAGCAATTTCATGCTAGAATCATCATCCGGATGCCAAAATAAACTAAATACAGCAAAAGATTTGAGTGCACAACGTTTGGTTTAGGTTTGACAGCCATAATCACCTTTTTATTGCTTTAAATGCGTTTTTAGCGCATGATTGTACATTTGAGCTGAATGTGTCAAAATCTTAAAAATTAACAGGTGCCCAAGCAATTTCATGCTAGAATCATCATCCGGATGCCAAAATAAACTAAATACAGCAAAAGATTTGAGTGCACAACGTTTGGTTTAGGTTTGACAGCCATAATCACCTTTTTATTGCTTTAAATGCGTTTGTAGCGCATGATTGTACATTTGAGCTGAATGTGTCAAAATCTTAAAAATTAACAGGTGCCCAAGCAATTTCATGCTAGAATCATCATCCGGATGCCAAAATAAACTAAATACAGCAAAAGATTTGAGTGCACAACGTTTGGTTTAGATTTGACAGCCATAATCAGCAATTGTGTACATTTGAGCTGAATGTGTCAAAATCTTAAAAATTAACAGGTGCCCAAGCAATTTCATGCTAGAATCATCATCCGGATGCCAAAATAAACTAAATACAGCAAAAGATTTGAGTGCACAACGTTTGGTTTAGATTTGACAGCCATAATCAGCAATTGTGTACATTTGAGCTGAATGTGTCAAAATCTTAAAAATTAACAGGTGCCGAAGCAATTTCATGCTAGAATCATCATCCGGATGCCAAAATAAACTAAATACAGCAAAAGATTTGAGTGCACAACGTTTGGTTTAGGTTTGACAGCCATAATCAGCAATTGTGTACATTTGAGCTGAATGTGTCAAAATCTTAAAAATTAACAGGTGCCCAAGCAATTTCATGCTAGAATCATCATCCGGATGCCAAAATAAACTAAATACAGCAAAAGATTTGAGTGCACAACGTTTGGTTTAGGTTTGACAGCCATAATCACCTTTTTATTGCTTTAAATGCGTTTTTAGCGCATGATTGTACATTTGAGCTGAATGTGTCAAAATCTTAAAAATTAACAGGTGCCCAAGCAATTTCATGCTAGAATCATCATCCGGATGCCAAAATAAACTAAATATAGCAAAAGATTTGAGTGCACAACGTTTGGTTTAGGTTTGACAGCCATAATCAGCAATTGTGTACATTTGAGCTGAATGTGTCAAAATCTTAAAAATTAACAGGTGCCCAAGCAATTTCATGCTAGAATCATCATCCGGATGCCAAAATAAACTAAATACAGCAAAAGATTTGAGTGCACAACGTTTGGTTTAGGTTTGACAGCCATAATCACCTTTTTATTGCTTTAAATGCGTTTTTAGCGCATGATTGTACATTTGAGCTCAATGTGTCAAAATCTTAAAAATTAACAGGTGCCCAAGCAATTAAGTGCTAGAATCATCATCCGGATGCCAAAATAAACTAAATACAGCAAAAGATTTGAGTGCACAACGTTTGGTTTAGATTTGACAGCCATAATCAGCAATTGTGTACATTTGAGCTGAATGTGTCAAAATCTTAAAAATTAACAGGTGCCCAAGCAATTTCATGCTAGAATCATCATCCGGATGCCAAAATAAACTAAATACAGCAAAAGATTTGAGTGCACAACGTTTGGTTTAGGTTTGACAGCCATAATCACCTTTTTATTGCTTTAAATGCGTTTTTAGCGCATGATTGTACATTTGAGCTGAATGTGTCAAAATCTTAAAAATTAACAGGTGCCCAAGCAATTTCATGCTAGAATCATCATCCGGATGCCAAAATAAACTAAATATAGCAAAAGATTTGAGTGCACAACGTTTGGTTTAGGTTTGACAGCCATAATCAGCAATTGTGTACATTTGAGCTGAATGTGTCAAAATCTTAAAAATTAACAGGTGCCCAAGCAATTTCATGCTAGAATCATCATCCGGATGCCAAAATAAACTAAATACAGCAAAAGATTTGAGTGCACAACGTTTGGTTTAGGTTTGACAGCCATAATCACCTTTTTATTGCTTTAAATGCGTTTTTAGCGCATGATTGTACATTTGAGCTCAATGTGTCAAAATCTTAAAAATTAACAGGTGCCCAAGCAATTAAGTGCTAGAATCATCATCCGGATGCCAAAATAAACTAAATACAGCAAAAGATTTGAGTGCACAACGTTTGGTTTAGATTTGACAGCCATAATCAGCAATTGTGTACATTTGAGCTGAATGTGTCAAAATCTTAAAAATTAACAGGTGCCCAAGCAATTTCATGCTAGAATCATCATCCGGATGCCAAAATAAACTAAATACAGCAAAAGATTTGAGTGCACAACGTTTGGTTTAGGTTTGACAGCCATAATCCCCTTTTTATTGCTTTAAATGCGTTTTTAGCGCATGATTGTACATTTGAGCTGAATGTGTCAAAATCTTAAAAATTAACAGGTGCCCAAGCAATTTCATGCTAGAATCATCATCCGGATGCCAAAATAAACTAAATATAGCAAAAGATTTGAGTGCACAACGTTTGGTTTAGGTTTGACAGCCATAATCAGCAATTGTGTACATTTGAGCTGAATGTGTCAAAATCTTAAAAATTAACAGGTGCCCAAGCAATTTCATGCTAGAATCATCATCCGGATGCCAAAATAAACTAAATACAGCAAAAGATTTGAGTGCACAACGTTTGGTTTAGGTTTGACAGCCATAATCACCTTTTTATTGCTTTAAATGCGTTTTTAGCGCATGATTGTACATTTGAGCTGAATGTGTCAAAATCTTAAAAATTAACAGGTGCCCAAGCAATTAAGTGCTAGAATCATCATCCGGATGCCAAAATAAACTAAATACAGCAAAAGATTTGAGTGCACAACGTTTGGTTTAGATTTGACAGCCATAATCAGCAATTGTGTACATTTGAGCTGAATGTGTCAAAATCTTAAAAATTAACAGGTGCCCAAGCAATTTCATGCTAGAATCATCATCCGGATGCCAAAATAAACTAAATACAGCACAAGATTTGAGTGCACAACGTTTGGTTTAGGTTTGACAGCCATAATCACCTTTTTATTGCTTTAAATGCGTTTTTAGCGCATGATTGTACATTTGAGCTCAATGTGTCAAAATCTTAAAAATTAACAGGTGCCCAAGCAATTAAGTGCTAGAATCATCATCCGGATGCCAAAATAAACTAAATACAGCAAAAGATTTGAGTGCACAACGTTTGGTTTAGATTTGACAGCCATAATCAGCAATTGTGTACATTTGAGCTGAATGTGTCAAAATCTTAAAAATTAACAGGTGCCCAAGCAATTTCATGCTAGAATCATCATCCGGATGCCAAAATAAACTAAATACAGCAAAAGATTTGAGTGCACAACGTTTGGTTTAGGTTTGACAGCCATAATCACCTTTTTATTGCTTTAAATGCGTTTTTAGCGCATGATTGTACATTTGAGCTGAATGTGTCAAAATCTTAAAAATTAACAGGTGCCCAAGCAATTTCATGCTAGAATCATCATCCGGATGCCAAAATAAACTAAATACAGCAAAAGATTTGAGTGCACAACGTTTGGTTTAGGTTTGACAGCCATAATCCCCTTTTTATTGCTTTAAATGCGTTTTTAGCGCATGATTGTACATTTGAGCTGAATGTGTCAAAATCTTAAAAATTAACAGGTGCCCAAGCAATTTCATGCTAGAATCATCATCCGGATGCCAAAATAAACTAAATATAGCAAAAGATTTGAGTGCACAACGTTTGGTTTAGGTTTGACAGCCATAATCAGCAATTGTGTACATTTGAGCTGAATGTGTCAAAATCTTACAGGTGCCCAAGCAATTTCATGCTAAAATCATCATCCGGATGCCAAAATAAACTAAATACAGCAAAAGATTTGAGTGCACAACGTTTGGTTTAGGTTTGACAGCCATAATCACCTTTTTATTGCTTTAAATGCGTTTTTAGCGCATGATTGTACATTTGAGCTGAATGTGTCAAAATCTTAAAAATTAACAGGTGCCCAAGCAATTTCATGCTAGAATCATCATCCGGATGCCAAAATAAACTAAATATAGCAAAAGATTTGAGTGCACAACGTTTGGTTTAGATTTGACAGCCATAATCAGCAATTGTGTACATTTGAGCTGAATGTGTCAAAATCTTAAAAATTAACAGGTGCCCAAGCAATTTCATGCTAGAATCATCATCCGGATGCCAAAATAAACTAAATACAGCAAAAGATTTGAGTGCACAACGTTTGGTTTAGGTTTGACAGCCATAATCACCTTTTTATTGCTTTAAATGCGTTTTTAGCGCATGATTGTACATTTGAGCTCAATGTGTCAAAATCTTAAAAATTAATAGGTGCCCAAGCAATTAAGTGTTAGAATCATCATCCGGATGCCAAAATAAACTAAATACAGCAAAAGATTTGAGTGCACAACGTTTGGTTTAGATTTGACAGCCATAATCAGCAATTGTGTACATTTGAGCTGAATGTGTCAAAATCTTAAAAATTAACAGGTGCCCAAGCAATTTCATGCTAGAATCATCATCCGGATGCCAAAATAAACTAAATACAGCAAAAGATTTGAGTGCACAACGTTTGGTTTAGGTTTGACAGCCATAATCACCTTTTTATTGCTTTAAATGCGTTTTTAGCGCATGATTGTACATTTGAGCTGAATGTGTCAAAATCTTAAAAATTAACAGGTGCCCAAGCAATTTCATGCTAGAATCATCATCCGGATGCCAAAATAAACTAAATATAGCAAAAGATTTGAGTGCACAACGTTTGGTTTAGGTTTGACAGCCATAATCAGCAATTGTGTACATTTGAGCTGAATGTGTCAAAATCTTAAAAATTAACAGGTGCCCAAGCAATTTCATGCTAGAATCATCATCCGGATGCCAAAATAAACTAAATACAGCAAAAGATTTGAGTGCACAACGTTTGGTTTAGGTTTGACAGCCATAATCACCTTTTTATTGCTTTAAATGCGTTTTTAGCGCATGATTGCACATTTGAGCTGAATGTGTCAAAATCTTAAAAATTAACAGGTGCCCAAGCAATTAAGTGCTAGAATCATCATCCGGATGCCAAAATAAACTAAATACAGCAAAAGATTTGAGTGCACAACGTTTGGTTTAGATTTGACAGCCATAATCAGCAATTGTGTACATTTGAGCTGAATGTGTCAAAATCTTAAAAATTAACAGGTGCCCAAGCAATTTCATGCTAGAATCATCATCCGGATGCCAAAATAAACTAAATACAGCAAAAGATTTGAGTGCACAACGTTTGGTTTAGGTTTGACAGCCATAATCACCTTTTTATTGCTTTAAATGCGTTTTTAGCGCATGATTGTACATTTGAGCTGAATGTGTCAAAATCTTAAAAATTAACAGGTGCCCAAGCAATTTCATGCTAGAATCATCATCCGGATGCCAAAATAAACTAAATACAGCAAAAGATTTGAGTGCACAACGTTTGGTTTAGATTTGACAGCCATAATCAGCAATTGTGTACATTTGAGCTGAATGTGTCAAAATCTTAAAAATTAACAGGTGCCCAAGCAATTTCATGCTAGAATCATCATCCGGATGCCAAAATAAACTAAATACAGCAAAAGATTTGAGTGCACAACGTTTGGTTTAGGTTTGACAGCCATAATCACCTTTTTATTGCTTTAAATGCGTTTTTAGCGCATGATTGTACATTTGAGCTCAATGTGTCAAAATCTTAAAAATTAACAGGTGCCCAAGCAATTAAGTGCTAGAATCATCATCCGGATGCCAAAATAAACTAAATACAGCAAAAGATTTGAGTGCACAACGTTTGGTTTAGATTTGACAGCCATAATCAGCAATTGTGTACATTTGAGCTGAATGTGTCAAAATCTTAAAAATTAACAGGTGCCCAAGCAATTTCATGCTAGAATCATCATCCGGATGCCAAAATAAACTAAATATAGCAAAAGATTTGAGTGCACAACGTTTGGTTTAGGTTTGACAGCCATAATCAGCAATTGTGTACATTTGAGCTGAATGTGTCAAAATCTTAAAAATTAACAGGTGCCCAAGCAATTTCATGCTAGAATCATCATCCGGATGCCAAAATAAACTAAATACAGCAAAAGATTTGAGTGCACAACGTTTGGTTTAGGTTTGACAGCCATAATCACCTTTTTATTGCTTTAAATGCGTTTTTAGCGCATGATTGTACATTTGAGCTCAATGTGTCAAAATCTTAAAAATTAACAGGTGCCCAAGCAATTAAGTGCTAGAATCATCATCCGGATGCCAAAATAAACTAAATACAGCAAAAGATTTGAGTGCACAACGTTTGGTTTAGATTTGACAGCCATAATCAGCAATTGTGTACATTTGAGCTGAATGTGTCAAAATCTTAAAAATTAACAGGTGCCCAAGCAATTTCATGCTAGAATCATCATCCGGATGCCAAAATAAACTTAAATACAGCAAGAGATTTGAGTGCACAACGTTTGGTTTAGGTTTGACAGCCATAATCACCTTTTTATTGCTTTAAATGCGTTTTTAGCGCATGATTGTACATTTGAGCTGAATGTGTCAAAATCTTAAAAATTAACAGGTGCCCAAGCAATTTCATGCTAGAATCATCATCCGGATGCCAAAATAAACTAAATATAGCAAAAGATTAGAGTGCACAACGTTTGGTTTAGGTTTGACAGCCATAATCAGCAATTGTGTACATTTGAGCTGAATGTGTCAAAATCTTAAAAATTAACAGGTGCCCAAGCAATTTCATGCTAGAATCATCATCCGGATGCCAAAATAAACTAAATACAGCAAAAGATTTGAGTGCACAACGTTTGGTTTAGGTTTGACAGCCATAATCACCTTTTTATTGCTTTAAATGCGTTTTTAGCGCATGATTGTACATTTGAGCTGAATGTGTCAAAATCTTAAAAATTAACAGGTGCCCAAGCAATTTCATGCTAGAATCATCATCCGGATGCCAAAATAAACTAAATATAGCAAAAGATTTGAGTGCACAACGTTTGGTTTAGGTTTGACAGCCATAATCAGCAATTGTGTACATTTGAGCTGAATGTGTCAAAATCTTAAAAATTAACAGGTGCCCAAGCAATTTCATGCTAGAATCATCATCCGGATGCCAAAATAAACTAAATACAGCAAAAGATTTGAGTGCACAACGTTTGGTTTAGGTTTGACAGCCATAATCACCTTTTTATTGCTTTAAATGCGTTTTTAGCGCATGATTGTACATTTGAGCTCAATGTGTCAAAATCTTAAAAATTAACAGGTGCCCAAGCAATTAAGTGCTAGAATCATCATCCGGATGCCAAAATAAACTAAATACAGCAAAAGATTTGAGTGCACAACGTTTGGTTTAGATTTGACAGCCATAATCAGCAATTGTGTACATTTGAGCTGAATGTGTCAAAATCTTAAAAATTAACAGGTGCCCAAGCAATTTCATGCTAGAATCATCATCCGGATGCCAAAATAAACTAAATACAGCAAAAGATTTGAGTGCACAACGTTTGGTTTAGGTTTGACAGCCATAATCACCTTTTTATTGCTTTAAATGCGTTTTTAGCGCATGATTGTACATTTGAGCTGAATGTGTCAAAATCTTAAAAATTAACAGGTGCCCAAGCAATTTCATGCTAGAATCATCATCCGGATGCCAAAATAAACTAAATATAGCAAAAGATTTGAGTGCACAACGTTTGGTTTAGGTTTGACAGCCATAATCAGCAATTGTGTACATTTGAGCTGAATGTGTCAAAATCTTAAAAATTAACAGGTGCCCAAGCAATTTCATGCTAGAATCATCATCCGGATGCCAAAATAAACTAAATACAGCAAAAGATTTGAGTGCACAACGTTTGGTTTAGGTTTGACAGCCATAATCACCTTTTTATTGCTTTAAATGCGTTTTTAGCGCATGATTGTACATTTGAGCTCAATGTGTCAAAATCTTAAAAATTAACAGGTGCCCAAGCAATTAAGTGCTAGAATCATCATCCGGATGCCAAAATAAACTAAATACAGCAAAAGATTTGAGTGCACAACGTTTGGTTTAGATTTGACAGCCATAATCAGCAATTGTGTACATTTGAGCTGAATGTGTCAAAATCTTAAAAATTAACAGGTGCCCAAGCAATTTCATGCTAGAATCATCATCCGGATGCCAAAATAAACTAAATACAGCAAAAGATTTGAGTGCACGTTTGGTTTAGGTTTGACAGCCATAATCCCCTTTTTATTGCTTTAAATGCGTTTTTAGCGCATGATTGTACATTTGAGCTGAATGTGTCAAAATCTTAAAAATTAACAGGTGCCCAAGCAATTTCATGCTAGAATCATCATCCGGATGCCAAAATAAACTAAATATAGCAAAAGATTTGAGTGCACAACGTTTGGTTTAGGTTTGACAGCCATAATCAGCAATTGTGTACATTTGAGCTGAATGTGTCAAAATCTTAAAAATTAACAGGTGCCCAAGCAATTTCATGCTAGAATCATCATCCGGAAGCCAAAATAAACTAAATACAGCAAAAGATTTGAGTGCACAACGTTTGGTTTAGGTTTGACAGCCATAATCACCTTTTTATTGCTTTAAATGCGTTTTTAGCGCATGATTGTACATTTGAGCTGAATGTGTCAAAATCTTAAAAATTAACAGGTGCCCAAGCAATTAAGTGCTAGAATCATCATCCGGATGCCAAAATAAACTAAATACAGCAAAAGATTTGAGTGCACAACGTTTGGTTTAGATTTGACAGCCATAATCAGCAATTGTGTACATTTGAGCTGAATGTGTCAAAATCTTAAAAATTAACAGGTGCCCAAGCAATTTCATGCTAGAATCATCATCCGGATGCCAAAATAAACTAAATACAGCACAAGATTTGAGTGCACAACGTTTGGTTTAGGTTTGACAGCCATAATCACCTTTTTATTGCTTTAAATGCGTTTTTAGCGCATGATTGTACATTTGAGCTCAATGTGTCAAAATCTTAAAAATTAACAGGTGCCCAAGCAATTAAGTGCTAGAATCATCATCCGGATGCCAAAATAAACTAAATACAGCAAAAGATTTGAGTGCACAACGTTTGGTTTAGATTTGACAGCCATAATCAGCAATTGTGTACATTTGAGCTGAATGTGTCAAAATCTTAAAAATTAACAGGTGCCCAAGCAATTTCATGCTAGAATCATCATCCGGATGCCAAAATAAACTAAATACAGCAAAAGATTTGAGTGCACAACGTTTGGTTTAGGTTTGACAGCCATAATCACCTTTTTATTGCTTTAAATGCGTTTTTAGCGCATGATTGTACATTTGAGCTCAATGTGTCAAAATCTTAAAAATTAACAGGTGCCCAAGCAATTTCATGCTAGAATCATCATCCGGATGCCAAAATAAACTAAATACAGCAAAAGATTTGAGTGCACAACGTTTGGTTTAGGTTTGACAGCCATAATCCCCTTTTTATTGCTTTAAATGCGTTTTTAGCGCATGATTGTACATTTGAGCTGAATGTGTCAAAATCTTAAAAATTAACAGGTGCCCAAGCAATTTCATGCTAGAATCATCATCCGGATGCCAAAATAAACTAAATATAGCAAAAGATTTGAGTGCACAACGTTTGGTTTAGGTTTGACAGCCATAATCAGCAATTGTGTACATTTGAGCTGAATGTGTCAAAATCTTAAAAATTAACAGGTGCCCAAGCAATTTCATGCTAAAATCATCATCCGGATGCCAAAATAAACTAAATACAGCAAAAGATTTGAGTGCACAACGTTTGGTTTAGGTTTGACAGCCATAATCACCTTTTTATTGCTTTAAATGCGTTTTTAGCGCATGATTGTACATTTGAGCTGAATGTGTCAAAATCGTAAAAATTAACAGGTGCCCAAGCAATTTCATGCTAGAATCATCATCCGGATGCCAAAATAAACTAAATATAGCAAAAGATTTGAGTGCACAACGTTTGGTTTAGATTTGACAGCCATAATCAGCAATTGTGTACATTTGAGCTGAATGTGTCAAAATCTTAAAAATTAACAGGTGCCCAAGCAATTTCATGCTAGAATCATCATCCGGATGCCAAAATAAACTAAATACAGCAAAAGATTTGAGTGCACAACGTTTGGTTTAGGTTTGACAGCCATAATCACCTTTTTATTGCTTTAAATGCGTTTTTAGCGCATGATTGTACATTTGAGCTCAATGTGTCAAAATCTTAAAAATTAACAGGTGCCCAAGCAATTAAGTGCTAGAATCATCATCCGGATGCCAAAATAAACTAAATACAGCAAAAGATTTGAGTGCACAACGTTTGGTTTAGATTTGACAGCCATAATCAGCAATTGTGTACATTTGAGCTGAATGTGTCAAAATCTTAAAAATTAACAGGTGCCCAAGCAATTTCATGCTAGAATCATCATCCGGATGCCAAAATAAACTAAATACAGCAAAAGATTTGAGTGCACAACGTTTGGTTTAGGTTTGACAGCCATAATCACCTTTTTATTGCTTTAAATGCGTTTTTAGCGCATGATTGTACATTTGAGCTGAATGTGTCAAAATCTTAAAAATTAACAGGTGCCCAAGCAATTTCATGCTAGAATCATCATCCGGATGCCAAAATAAACTAAATATAGCAAAAGATTTGAGTGCACAACGTTTGGTTTAGGTTTGACAGCCATAATCAGCAATTGTGTACATTTGAGCTGAATGTGTCAAAATCTTAAAAATTAACAGGTGCCCAAGCAATTTCATGCTAGAATCATCATCCGGATGCCAAAATAAACTAAATACAGCAAAAGATTTGAGTGCACAACGTTTGGTTTAGGTTTGACAGCCATAATCACCTTTTTATTGCTTTAAATGCGTTTTTAGCGCATGATTGCACATTTGAGCTGAATGTGTCAAAATCTTAAAAATTAACAGGTGCCCAAGCAATTAAGTGCTAGAATCATCATCCGGATGCCAAAATAAACTAAATACAGCAAAAGATTTGAGTGCACAACGTTTGGTTTAGATTTGACAGCCATAATCAGCAATTGTGTACATTTGAGCTGAATGTGTCAAAATCTTAAAATTAACAGGTGCCCAAGCAATTTCATGCTAGAATCATCATCCGGATGCCAAAATAAACTAAATACAGCAAAAGATTTGAGTGCACAACGTTTGGTTTAGGTTTGACAGCCATAATCACCTTTTTATTGCTTTAAATGCGTTTTTAGCGCATGATTGTACATTTGAGCTGAATGTGTCAAAATCTTAAAAATTAACAGGTGCCCAAGCAATTTCATGCTAGAATCATCGTCCGGATGCCAAAATAAACTAAATACAGCAAAAGATTTGAGTGCACAACGTTTGGTTTAGATTTGACAGCCATAATCAGCAATTGTGTACATTTGAGCTGAATGTGTCAAAATCTTAAAAATTAACAGGTGCCCAAGCAATTTCATGCTAGAATCATCATCCGGATGCCAAAATAAACTAAATACAGCAAAAGATTTGAGTGCACAACGTTTGGTTTAGGTTTGACAGCCATAATCACCTTTTTATTGCTTTAAATGCGTTTTTAGCGCATGATTGTACATTTGAGCTCAATGTGTCAAAATCTTAAAAATTAACAGGTGCCCAAGCAATTAAGTGCTAGAATCATCATCCGGATGCCAAAATAAACTAAATACAGCAAAAGATTTGAGTGCACAACGTTTGGTTTAGATTTGACAGCCATAATCAGCAATTGTGTACATTTGAGCTGAATGTGTCAAAATCTTAAAAATTAACAGGTGCCCAAGCAATTTCATGCTAGAATCATCATCCGGATGCCAAAATAAACTAAATACAGCAAAAGATTTGAGTGCACAACGTTTGGTTTAGGTTTGACAGCCATAATCACCTTTTTATTGCTTTAAATGCGTTTTTAGCGCATGATTGTACATTTGAGCTGAATGTGTCAAAATCTTAAAAATTAACAGGTGCCCAAGCAATTTCATGCTAGAATCATCATCCGGATGCCAAAATAAACTAAATATAGCAAAAGATTTGAGTGCACAACGTTTGGTTTAGGTTTGACAGCCATAATCACCTTTTTATTGCTTTAAATGCGTTTTTAGCGCATGATTGTACATTTGAGCTCAATGTGTCAAAATCTTAAAAATTAACAGGTGCCCAAGCAATTAAGTGCTAGAATCATCATCCGGATGCCAAAATAAACTAAATACAGCAAAAGATTTGAGTGCACAACGTTTGGTTTAGATTTGACAGCCATAATCAGCAATTGTGTACATTTGAGCTGAATGTGTCAAAATCTTAAAAATTAACAGGTGCCCAAGCAATTTCATGCTAGAATCATCATCCGGATGCCAAAATAAACTAAATACAGCAAAAGATTTGAGTGCACAACGTTTGGTTTAGGTTTGACAGCCATAATCACCTTTTTATTGCTTTAAATGCGTTTTTAGCGCATGATTGTACATTTGAGCTGAATGTGTCAAAATCTTAAAAATTAACAGGTGCCCAAGCAATTTCATGCTAGAATCATCATCCGGATGCCAAAATAAACTAAATATAGCAAAAGATTTGAGTGCACAACGTTTGGTTTAGGTTTGACAGCCATAATCAGCAATTGTGTACATTTGAGCTGAATGTGTCAAAATCTTAAAAATTAACAGGTGCCCAAGCAATTTCATGCTAGAATCATCATCCGGATGCCAAAATAAACTAAATACAGCAAAAGATTTGAGTGCACAACGTTTGGTTTAGGTTTGACAGCCATAATCACCTTTTTATTGCTTTAAATGCGTTTTTAGCGCATGATTGTACATTTGAGCTCAATGTGTCAAAATCTTAAAAATTAACAGGTGCCCAAGCAATTAAGTGCTAGAATCATCATCCGGATGCCAAAATAAACTAAATACAGCAAAAGATTTGAGTGCACAACGTTTGGTTTAGATTTGACAGCCATAATCAGCAATTGTGTACATTTGAGCTGAATGTGTCAAAATCTTAAAAATTAACAGGTGCCCAAGCAATTTCATGCTAGAATCATCATCCGGATGCCAAAATAAACTAAATACAGCAAAAGATTTGAGTGCACAACGTTTGGTTTAGGTTTGACAGCCATAATCACCTTTTTATTGCTTTAAATGCGTTTTTAGCGCATGATTGTACATTTGAGCTGAATGTGTCAAAATCTTAAAAATTAACAGGTGCCCAAGCAATTTCATGCTAGAATCATCATCCGGATGCCAAAATAAACTAAATATAGCAAAAGATTTGAGTGCACAACGTTTGGTTTAGGTTTGACAGCCATAATCAGCAATTGTGTACATTTGAGCTGAATGTGTCAAAATCTTAAAAATTAACAGGTGCCCAAGCAATTTCATGCTAGAATCATCATCCGGATGCCAAAATAAACTAAATACAGCAAAAGATTTGAGTGCACAACGTTTGGTTTAGGTTTGACAGCCATAATCACCTTTTTATTGCTTTAAATGCGTTTTTAGCGCATGATTGTACATTTGAGCTCAATGTGTCAAAATCTTAAAAATTAACAGGTGCCCAAGCAATTAAGTGCTAGAATCATCATCCGGATGCCAAAATAAACTAAATACAGCAAAAGATTTGAGTGCACAACGTTTGGTTTAGATTTGACAGCCATAATCAGCAATTGTGTACATTTGAGCTGAATGTGTCAAAATCTTAAAAATTAACAGGTGCCCAAGCAATTTCATGCTAGAATCATCATCCGGATGCCAAAATAAACTAAATACAGCAAAAGATTTGAGTGCACAACGTTTGGTTTAGGTTTGACAGCCATAATCCCCTTTTTATTGCTTTAAATGCGTTTTTAGCGCATGATTGTACATTTGAGCTGAATGTGTCAAAATCTTAAAAATTAACAGGTGCCCAAGCAATTTCATGCTAGAATCATCATCCGGATGCCAAAATAAACTAAATATAGCAAAAGATTTGAGTGCACAACGTTTGGTTTAGGTTTGACAGCCATAATCAGCAATTGTGTACATTTGAGCTGAATGTGTCAAAATCTTAAAAATTAACAGGTGCCCAAGCAATTTCATGCTAGAATCATCATCCGGATGCCAAAATAAACTAAATACAGCAAAAGATTTGAGTGCACAACGTTTGGTTTAGGTTTGACAGCCATAATCACCTTTTTATTGCTTTGAATGCGTTTTTAGCGCATGATTGTACATTTGAGCTGAATGTGTCAAAATCTTAAAAATTAACAGGTGCCCAAGCAATTAAGTGCTAGAATCATCATCCGGATGCCAAAATAAACTAAATACAGCAAAAGATTTGAGTGCACAACGTTTGGTTTAGATTTGACAGCCATAATCAGCAATTGTGTACATTTGAGCTGAATGTGTCAAAATCTTAAAAATTAACAGGTGCCCAAGCAATTTCATGCTAGAATCATCATCCGGATGCCAAAATAAACTAAATACAGCACAAGATTTGAGTGCACAACGTTTGGTTTAGGTTTGACAGCCATAATCACCTTTTTATTGCTTTAAATGCGTTTTTAGCGCATGATTGTACATTTGAGCTCAATGTGTCAAAATCTTAAAAATTAACAGGTGCCCAAGCAATTAAGTGCTAGAATCATCATCCGGATGCCAAAATAAACTAAATACAGCAAAAGATTTGAGTGCACAACGTTTGGTTTAGATTTGACAGCCATAATCAGCAATTGTGTACATTTGAGCTGAATGTGTCAAAATCTTAAAAATTAACAGGTGCCCAAGCAATTTCATGCTAGAATCATCATCCGGATGCCAAAATAAACTAAATACAGCAAAAGATTTGAGTGCACAACGTTTGGTTTAGGTTTGACAGCCATAATCACCTTTTTATTGCTTTAAATGCGTTTTTAGCGCATGATTGTACATTTGAGCTGAATGTGTCAAAATCTTAAAAATTAACAGGTGCCCAAGCAATTTCATGCTAGAATCATCATCCGGATGCCAAAATAAACTAAATACAGCAAAAGATTTGAGTGCACAACGTTTGGTTTAGGTTTGACAGCCATAATCACCTTTTTATTGCTTTAAATGCGTTTGTAGCGCATGATTGTACATTTGAGCTGAATGTGTCAAAATCTTAAAAATTAACAGGTGCCCAAGCAATTTCATGCTAGAATCATCATCCGGATGCCAAAATAAACTAAATACAGCAAAAGATTTGAGTGCACAACGTTTGGTTTAGATTTGACAGCCATAATCAGCAATTGTGTACATTTGAGCTGAATGTGTCAAAATCTTAAAAATTAACAGGTGCCCAAGCAATTTCATGCTAGAATCATCATCCGGATGCCAAAATAAACTAAATACAGCAAAAGATTTGAGTGCACAACGTTTGGTTT